>NW_024803412.1:434-8350 GCF_019175285.1 Sceloporus undulatus | reverse complement strand
GCTATATATGTGTGTGTGTTTTGAAAATGCTTATATATATATATATAATTTTTAAAAATGGGGGGATATATATATATAGACCATGGCAGACATTGCTAACCTCCATTTCCAAAAATCCCTTTATTAATATCAGAGGAAGGATCCCGTTAGGCCCTATTATTTTATTCGCAGAGGAGACAAACGCTATAAACCGGGGTTAATGGGGAATCATCACGAATTTATTTTCGTCTCCCTTTTGTTGAAATAAAGAAAAAGTCCTGGGATCCAAACTGGGAGGAGAAATAAATGGGACGTTCTCCTCTTTCTCTAGATGCCAAATCTGTTATTTTTAAGAGGGAAAAAAAGAAGGAGGGAAGGTGGAAAAGAAAGAAAGAAAGGGGAGAATTAAAGTTGCTAAAACTGGCCACTCTTTTCAATGCGCTTCGGAGGGTTTATTTTTGCGAACTAAAAATGCAAAGTCAAGGAGAGTTTAAAAATAAAACAAAATCACCCTAGAAAGCAGAAAAAGACTGATTATTATTATTATTATTATTATTATTATTATTATTATTTTGTTTGAGAATCGCTTCTTATTTTTAGAATTTATTTTACGGAGAGAAAAGAAGAAGAAACCTTTCACAACTTCGTTTGTTTTTCCATTTTATAAAGATGCGAAATAATTCCTCTTCAAACTCGTACATTTGTTTTTGTCTTTTGTGTGTCTTTCGGGGAAGGGTTTTGGGGGGGAAATGGCAAAAATTGGGGACGAAAAGAGGGTTTTTGTTTCGTCTTTTATAAGGAGGAACAGAGGAGCTTCCTTTCGATTCAGTCCTGTCTAAAATGTGTGTTTTTTAGCTTTCCAAAATAGACACAACAAGGGAGCACGCCGTTTCCAAACACACAAAGTTTGTAGCACAACTACTAAGGGGTTTTAATGTTTTAAAGGTGTTAATTTTCTCAATGCATTGCTTGCTTTGCTTCAATGGGCAACCAGATCTCGAAAAAACCGACAATTAAAGCCCCAAGTCTCCTTCTTTTTAGATACTCATATTCCTAGAAACCCGTTATTTCTTCTCCCCCCCTCAAAAAACCCATCGGAAAATAAACACTGGGTAGCGTTGAGCTGAGGTCCTCAATTCCAAGGAGACAAGGCACTGCAAAATACATACACTACTATATATATAGTAAAGGGGGACGTAAGTAGGACCAACTCAAAGCTCAAAAACACTCAATAGACATCCCGGCTGCTCCATTTTGAAGGTGGGAATGGAGAAAGGTCCTGCGAAAAGGAGGACATGCCGAGTCACCCTAGCAGCCTGCTTTTTGGTTGTTTTGTAATGGCTAGACAATAATAATAAGAATAATAATAATAAGAATAATAAATAATAATAATAAAGCGCTGTGCAGCAAAGCTAATTGGCTGCATCCCTTCGCACAACCAGGTTTCTACTCTCCTTTCCAATGTCCCTTCGTTTTTTTTTCGCCCCTCTCATCCTCGCTCCGTTCTTTTCGCTTTCCTTTTCGCGGAAGGGTTTGTTTGCCCTTGTCTGGCCTTGCTATTCTTGTCCTTGCAAAAGCTGCCTGGCCCCTGGAATGCAGAAAAAATTTGTAGCCTTTCTTTCTTCCTATTAATCCGAAGCTGCGGAGGCTTCTGTTCTTCTTCGGCCGAACATCTTCATCACCTTGGAGCGCCACCTCCACTCGCTGCGGAAAGAGGAACTGCAGCCAGAAGCATCTCCACTTTGGCAAATTACCAGTTTTGTGTGTCTATGTGTGTGTGTATTGTGTGCTCTTGAAACACCAAAACTGCTTTTCCATTTCCAACCCCCACCTTTTTTTTCCCATCCTTCCTTCTCTCATAAGAGCTAATAGCCTCGGAGCTCCAAAGAGGACCCCCCCCCCCCTTTTTTTTGCCTTTTTGCCAGGAGCTGGATAGACAGTGTCTCTTGCAGGACCAAAACTGGGGAACAGTTGAAGAAGGGAAACAAGGGTGTGTGTGTGTTATGTTGTGTGTTGCCTGGAACGGCTGTGTCTTTGTGTGTGCAGTTCGGGGAGGGTTGGAAAACACGCACCCCGAACCGGGTGTAAGGTGTCTCCAAGGCTGGTAACCCCAAGTGCAAGGGTTTTTGCCAAATTGTTGGCAAGGGGGGGATCGTTTTTTCCAATCCACCTCTCTGCAGATGGGTGCTAATGTGTGCTATCGATGCTGTGTGGCAATGTTCTGCATCTTTTGTTTTCATCAATTTAAAAAAGTTGTTATAGGAAGCAAAAAATGAGGCCCGGAGCCCAAAGCAAGGGAAACTGCCCCATCCAGTCAATGCAATATCTATCTATCTAGCTATCTATCTAGCTATCTATCTATCTATCTATCTACTATCTAGCCTATCTATCTAGCTATCTATCATCTTCATAAACTACCATATCAGTAATCACACACACAATTACCAAAATGATGCCCAGGATACCAAAGGCTGTCCAACATAACACACACACACCACACGGGCGTTTTGGGTGTTGTTGTGGTGGTGTGTGTGTGTGGTGTATCTTGACGTGATGGGACTGCCTTTGCCTCTTAACTTGGGCGTTATGTGTGTGGTGTGGTGTATTTTAAACATTCATTTAAATTTAAACAGTTAAACATTCAAGACAAAAACAATGCATTCCTGCATTTTATTTACTTGTAACTGAACCAGTTTAGCAGAAGCAAATGATGCCAGGGAGTCCAAAGGCAAGAAAATCGTCCCATCAGTCAAGAGGCAATTTATAGAGATATATATATATATAATAATATATATAGAGAGATATATAATATATAGCCTTTGGATTCCGGGGCATCATTTTGCTGCTACTGCTAAACTTTTCGCTACGTAAATAAATGAAAATGCATGGTTTAAATGTTGTAAACAGTTTTAACATTTAATGGATGTTGAAAGAAGTTCAAATGCAGAATGCATATCTATCTACTATCTATCCTATCTCAAAGCCATGCTGGATCAAAATAAGTTCGGTTTTAACATAACACTGGTGGGGATTGCAGATCGAAAGAAAACACCCATTCACACACAAAAACACAACACCAAAGACAACCCAGTCCAAATTCCTAAACCAAGCATCCTCTAGAATTAAAATTATGCAAAGAAAAATCTTACTCTTTTTTTTCGAAACAAAACGACACGAATAGTCATGTTGTTTTTAAAATGAAACTCAGTGCTTCTAGATAGAGAAGAAAGAAAGAAAGATGTTGGGTTGAGTATTGAATAAAAAGGCGAGGCGGGGGAGGAATGAAAGCATTGCCGCTAGCAAAGGCATGGGTTGTGTGTGTGTCGTTCGGTTGTGTGTGTTTTGTGTCATCTATGGACAACGTTCAAGGCGTTTGGCGTTATCACATACCCTATTTTTTATTTGCTGTGGGGAAGGGGATTTTTGTTTGCCCTCCTTGTGATGCTGGTTTGTTGGAGACACAGATTGGGATGGAGAAAACCACGGATAGCAATGGGGTTCAATGTAGGGTCTATTTCCCATCTCCCCCTTGGTTGATGGAATGGAAACTCAGGATCTCCTCATAAATACCAAAGTGAATGGGGGGTAATTGTGTGTGTGTTGTGTGGGTGTGTGTGTGTGGGTGTGTGTGGTGTTGGTGGTTTACCATGAATCCAATATTGACACTCCCAGATTGCAATGTCAGAAGGTTTGTTGTGGTGGTTGTTGTGTGCCATCAAGACAAGAATCGTTTTCTATTATTATGATTATTATTAGTATTATTATTATTATTATTATTATTAAGTATTATTATTGAGGAATTATTATGTGATGAATATTATGTGCATCCCAGCCGTTCCCCCAAAATGGAGTAGTAAAGATTTAAAAAACAGTGCAATAAAAACATAGAAAGTGATTACAGATTGTTCCCTGGGAACATCCCTGGAAATCTATAGGCTACTTATGAGATGAAAAGGGGGGTTTCCCAGGAAAGAGTACAAGTGGGAATCTACTAGCAAGGGCGGGGAGACGTGGAGGGCACAACTAACAAACTACAACAACAATAACAACAACAGCAACAACAACCACCACATCTTCTGAGAAGATTTAGATGCTGCAGTTGCTAAGTTTTCTTAGCAAGTAGGCAAGTGCATCTAATTCGGCAAGGGCCAAAGAATCATACCTCCACCCCCCATTTATTTTAAAGACAACACACACATCACACACACACGCACACACACCACAACACACCCTAGGAAGTAATATGGTTGAAAACACTGGGGGGGGGGGAACCTTCCAAAATAAAAACACAGTATGTGTATGCATGTATACATATATGTGGGTGTGTGTGTGTGTTGGTTGTGTGTATACCGATAGATCTATATAACACTTTGGTAAACATATCGATGCATATGTGTGTGTGTATGGGGGCATATTATTAAATAGATATTATGTGTGTGTGTACTATATATCTATATAACATTTTGCATGCAAATGGCCTTTGGTCTTAAACATTAATAAATGATGACTGTTTAAATAATCTATACTCTATATATAGTTATATTAATTACTAACACCACCACCTCCACCCCCCACCAATTTCTTCCTTTGTTTTCTTTTCAAAAAGGGGGCAATCCAAAAAATCAGAAGGAAGGGAACGAAAACCTTCGGTCAGCGGCACACAGGCACAACACACACACACACACATATATATATAAGAGAGGGAGAGTTTTTGTATTTGGAGGGGGGAGTGTTTCACAATGCTCAGACTGATTAAGTCTAGGGAGGGTTTTCTAGGAAAAGGGAGGGAGAACATGGGAGAAACTTCTGCAAAAAACAAGGCAAATCTATTCCAGAAACAATAGCCCAGAAACAGCTGCGACAGGTGGGGGCCTCCCCTGATAACCAGCCTGCACTTCTCCCTGGTCTCCCCCATTTGATATTAGAGGGAGAGGAATACTCTCAAAGTCCCCACCGTTCTTAATCACAAACAAAGGACTCCACAGTCCAGGCTCGCCTTGAGGAGGGAGGCTTTGATCACGTAGCACGTCCCCAGGAAAAAGAAGGGAGAGAACAGAAAGAGCAGGGGAGAAGGCTTTGCTCTATTAAGATATATATATAGTTGAAAATAAAGCGAGAAAATGCAGGAAAGGAGAGAGAGAGACCCACCGCCAAGGAAGTTGGATAGTCCTCCCTACAATGTCTCACACACACATATATATGTGTGTGTGGGTGGTGTGAGAGAGAGAGAGAGAGGAGCGAGAGAGAGAGAGAGAGAGAGCGCGAGAGAAGAGCGGTTTAGGAAATTGTGGGGTAAAGGGAGAAAGAGAAAATACACCACAAATGTCTCCATATTATATAATATATAGATATTTGAATAATATATATATATAGGGGAGATATTAGGAAGAATTGTGGTGAATGGAGAGAGGAAGCACCCAAAAGGAATTAGAATATTCTCCCCCACGATACATATATATATATCTATATATATATATCTATTGTGAAAAATTGGGGGAGTGGAATACGGGAAGGGACGAGAGAAAACGACCCCAAAAGGAACTGGAATAAGTCCCGCCCCAAATGTCCGCACCATATCAAGACGACTGTAATATTTATATATTTTGGGAGCCAAGTGGGGTACAGTTAGAAGAGGACGAGAGAAATAGAAAAAAAAACCACCAACACACACAAAAGTCATAATATATATATTATAACATGTATATATATCTAGGAGAGAGAAAGATATTTAGGAAGCATTGGGTAGAGTGGGGTGAAGGAAATGCGAGGGCGGAAAGAATCCCAAAAGGAATGAAGATATTCTCCCCAAATGTCATATATATATATATATATCTATATATATAGATATCATATATAATATATCCTTCTCTTCACAAAACACCCCACTCCTCCCACTTCTTGCTTCCTTCTAAATTGAATCCCAAAACATAAAGGAAATGAAGCCCCCCCTTTCTAATAAACTAATAATAATAATACTATAATCATAGATACTAATAATCCTAATAATAATAATAATGCTGCCATGGTCCTCGTCTTCCTTTCCCTGAGTTGTTTTCTTCGTTTCTTTCTTTTTACTTCTCCTCCTCCTCCTCCTCTTCCTTTCCCTTTGAAAATAGTATTGCCATTACCAATGCCCCTCCACACCGCAAAGATGCAAGTAAGTCGGGTGGAATTTTGGATTACAACCCTATCATAATGTTTCCTCTGGAAAAACTGTAGCCAAGGGTGTTGCTACTGATTTCTTGGATGAGAGAGAGAGAGAGCGAGAAGTGAAATTGCCCTATCCAAAGGAGGGGAGTATGAGGAGAGAGAAAGATAGGGGAGGTTGGTTGTTATCATCAAAAAGGCGCATGGAAATTTAACACCATTAATTTCGACCAAAGGAAAGATTCAACCCTCCGAGGGAAGAAATGGGAAGGAGCGTGAAACCCCTATATATCTCGTAATCATAGTATGAATAATCAACTGCATTTGGGTTGGGGTCTTAGAATGGGAATAGTTGTCCGTGGGGGGATTTAAAAGGGAAATAATAAGGATAATAATAATAAATAACATGTGAATGGGGGGTCTAATGAAAATAGTGTGTTTTGGGGGAGGATTTAAAAGGGAAATAATAATAATAATAATAGAATACATAATACTAATCATAATAATAACCACACCATTTGGGTTGGGACATATTACTACGAATCATAATTTCCTCCTCCTCACCCAAATGTATTATTATTATTATTGTTGTTGTTTGTTGTTGTTTTATATACGGCGTTTTCCCACGCGTTTGTTTGTTATGTGCCTTCAGTTTCGTTTCCAACTTTTAGGGACACTCCGTTTTGTGGCAGATTTATTGGTAGAGGGCTTTGGCCTTGTATCCCTCTGAGCTGAAGAGAGTTTAACTTACAAAGGTCAACCCCAGTCAGGAGTTGTTTGTTGTTGTTTGTTGTTTTTATTATTATTATTATTATTATTATTATTATGATTATTATTCTTATTATTTTCTTATATCTCCTGGCGCAGGGCTTAGACAAGCCCTGGGTTTCTCTGTTGTTTGCTATAGCCCAGAGTTCTCTGGCAAGAAGGCTTAAGCCCCCACAAAACGATAGATCCCAGAATTTCCCTAGCAGTGAGCCAAGGCAGTATAGTACTGCCAATGCCCGATGGAATCCTGGAACGGGATGTATAAGTATCTGTGTGGCCACAGAGCCTCTATGAAGTTTCTCATGGTTCCCTTGCCGTGAGCCAGGGAAGTTTCCCGCCCCCCACGTCTCAACCGGATTATTCCTAACTTTGGACCTGTGTGGACCTGATGGCAATGGAAAGAGGAGCAGCCCTTCCCTTTGGGTGGTTCATCTGGGCGAGAAGGAAGGAGAGAAGGACAGAGGATGCAAATAGGGGGATATATGTGGAGAAAAAGAAGTATTATTGATAGGGTGTGACTCCTGCCTCTTTCAGACTCCTTGCAAAGAAGCCTTTTGGAGGAAAAAAACAGAGAATGGGCTATGTCAGCCGTTGCAGAAGCGAAATGGATGCTGTCTGCACTGGGTTGCTAGGAATGGAAGAAAACAGTGTCCTCCCCTTCCTCCTCCTCCGCGCTCCTCCTCCGCCTCCTTTTGGCTCTGCGAGAAGGCAGCCAAGATTAAGCATCAAAAGGAGTTCACAGTCTGGCTGGCCTTAATCTGCCTTTCATTGCGTCCCTGTTTCTCAAAGCGGGGGGGGGGGGGGAGGAAAGACGGCAACAATATCAACAACAACATCAACACATACACACAATGCCTTGATAGCCACAATATGAAACTTGGGGGAGGGTGGGTTGTCATTTTATTTAATGGGAATTTGAAGCTAGGGGAGAAGAATGGGTTCCCTACTCCCCATAGAGGAAGGAAGAGGTAAGGAAGGAAGGAATTGGTGGAGAAGAGGAGTGTTGCTATCCAAAAACTTCA
>NW_024803412.1:0-409 GCF_019175285.1 Sceloporus undulatus | reverse complement strand
GCTATATATGTGTGTGTGTTTTGAAAATGCTTATATATATATATATAATTTTTAAAAATGGGGGGATATATATATATAGACCATGGCAGACATTGCTAACCTCCATTTCCAAAAATCCCTTTATTAATATCAGAGGAAGGATCCCGTTAGGCCCTATTATTTTATTCGCAGAGGAGACAAACGCTATAAACCGGGGTTAATGGGGAATCATCACGAATTTATTTTCGTCTCCCTTTTGTTGAAATAAAGAAAAAGTCCTGGGATCCAAACTGGGAGGAGAAATAAATGGGACGTTCTCCTCTTTCTCTAGATGCCAAATCTGTTATTTTTAAGAGGGAAAAAAAGAAGGAGGGAAGGTGGAAAAGAAAGAAAGAAAGGGGAGAATTAAAGTTGCTAAAACTGGCCACTC
>NW_024803411.1:0-8351 GCF_019175285.1 Sceloporus undulatus | reverse complement strand
GCAGTCTTTCTCTGTTCAGAGGGGCGATGGTTGTCTTACCTAAATTCATAACGCTCTGTTGGTATTGCGTGTTTTTGATTTCTTATTTGACTGGAGGCAAGTAAAACTCATGGAGGGAAAGGAGCCAAGTTAGAAGTCTTCCCTATAAGAATTTCATTTCTTGTAGGTAGGCTGATAATCCCAACAACAATAACAAAATCAAAATGCACAGGACTTATTTTCTATCATGTTTACAAGCTAAATGGGTTTCACTGAATAGCAGTAACATAAATGTGTTGTTTTAACTTTGGAAATAGCCTGAAGGACAGAAAAGGTGGGAAAGTCCCACTTACATAAAATGCCTTGCATGAATATGGAGGCACTGACATATCAGACTGAGACTACCATCTCTCACACAATCTAACCTGGAAGCCCAAGACACAGAGGAGAACATAAACAGCTATCCAAAATAACTTGCATTGGTGTCAAAAGTCCGTGAAGTGTAAAATGTTAAGATGGCATGTGCTTTTTGACAGTTAATAGCTTTCCTTAACAAATTTCCTTTTGACTTCTTTAAAAAAACAGTCCTAGGTTGGGCTTTTGGCATATTTCATTAATCTAATTTTTGACCAGCTGGTCTGTACATCAACTAAAATATTTCAATTGGTAAGTGGCTGATTAGAACTTAAAATAACTTTTCAATACATATTCTTCAGAATACTGATCCACAATAAGTTCTGAGTATACTTGAACATAATCAACCCATATTCTGGTTTCATTTACAAGATGTACTCAGCTTCCAAGAGAGTAAAACTTGTTAAACATGTGGTTGAATATTAGTTTGGTTTTACTTCAAGATAGTACAGGCTTTTGTATGAGATAATTGAATCAGCAAGTTGATATTGGTCTTATGAAGAAAGTTTTCATGATAAAGCTATTCGTATTATCTTAAACCTACCTGTAATCCTAGATACGGTTATATATACCATATAAAAATGCTTACAGTATGTTGGATCCAGAGCTTGGAATGTAATTTTTAATAATTCAGCTTTACGCATAATTGATTTATTGATTTACATAGTAACACATTACATAGTAACACATTCACTTTAGCTGTTACATTCATTACTTGTTACTTTTTAATTGCTTATTAATTTAATTCTTTAAAAAACACTTAGAAATACATAATTTTCCCCAAATTGTCCCCCCAAATCCAATGCTTTTAAAGTAATGAGTAAATGTTACTTGTTATATCAAAAGATAACAAATTCATCAGTTACATTATCTTCTGAAAATGATATCATTGCTCTTTTGTTACCCCAGACAGAAACTTGTTACTTGGTATCATCATCTTTTTCAGCACGTTACTTGTAACATTTTGTCCTGTCATAACAAACTTAAATAGTTATAACAAACTCAAATCCCATTGTTTTAATGTCTCTAATATATGTGGGATTGCATGTAGATCCACCCCAGTACATGACATTATGTCAGTATGGGAGGAAACACAACAGAAATAGTATTTTGACCCTTGGTTATATTACATGGCATTAAAATATACATAATTTAATGACTTTCACACACAAAAATCCTTTTTTATTTCCATTCAGTGGGCTTGTTCTTGGTTACTTCACAGGTATGTACCTCAGAGCATCAATACTGAGAGCGTGTTGTACTCAGCACTGGCTGGTATTCTATCTGACTATCTGAAAGGCAAGAATAGTCATCCTTTGGCCCTAAGGCTGACATGCAGGCTTCAATGTGATGCCATATACCCCTCTGCTTAATCTGCAAGATGTTAATTCAGGCCACTTCAAAAATAACCTGTTCCTTTTCTAGAAGCCCACTAAATGATGGGAGGAACAGAGAGAGGGAGAAGTGGGTGATTGAGAAAGAGGTGGGCACACCCTCCCTTGGCTTGTGCCCTGCTTACCACCTTCTAATCTAGCCACATGCTGTCTCCAACAAATTAACTCTACTATGGGAATGCAGTGCTTGACAGAAAAAGTTGCCCACACTTGCTGTATGGCAGACATGTACAAATACTGGGGGCTTTTCAAAGGACCATACTTTTTTATTTTTATTTTGAAGTTTTTTTAAAAAAATACTTTACAAATTCATATAATTAGCTACATATATGTAAATTAGATTTAAAATTAGCTCAATTAAATAAATAATTTTTATTACATACTGTCATATTTGTTACATTTCCTTCCTTGTTATTAATACCTGAAAACTCCTACTCATTCTTGATTAACTATGATTAAATTTCTGTTTATATATAGATGAACCTTAAATGTACTTCAGTTGACTTTAATTAACAAGATATTAACTATGATACTGGCTACTGATATTGACCAAAAAGGAACTAAATTGTCTAGGATATTGATGATACTTTTGACCATTATGTATTAGTTACTTTCCCCAGTGATGGGAGTCTAGTTATTTAGTAGTTTGCCTCCAAATTTCAGCAGCAAGATAGTGTTTAAAAAATTAAAAAATAAAATTCTGGGAAGTGTCAGAGGCCTAAAAAGATGACATGAAAGATGGGAACATACTATTGGATTCACTTGCCCATCTTTACTGTAAGAGAATGCATTTTAATGATCTGTATGTTAACCTTTAGATTAAAGTTGAAAAGGTTTCTGACCAGAATTTTTTGTTGTTGTTTGGATTTAGTTGTTAGACTTTGCTTTGGAGCTACTTGTTAGAGGTTTCTTCCCTATAGATTGCTTGTTACTCCCCCATAGGGAGGCTGAAAACCTCAAGATCCACCATGCCAAGGACACGGTGTGAATTCTCCTATTCCAGAATACACTTGTCCCTCCACATTTGGTGGGGTTAGGGGCACAGGACCCCCATGAATGTGGGAAAACCACAAATAACAAAAACACTATGTTTTCACCTGAGTGAGCACCTCTCTAGGGATCTCTAGGTCCTCCAGTGCAACTCTGTAGTCAACATCTGCAAGACATTGACCATAGAACTGCTCTGGAGGAGCTACAGATGCCTAGTGGAGTGTTCTCTTTAGGAATCTCTAGGTCCTTCAGTGCAACTTTTGGTTAAAGTTGACCACAGAGTTGCACTGGAGGACCTAAATATTTTTATAGAGAACATAGTATTAATAAAATCCATGAATAAACAAATCTGCAAAAGTCAAAGCCACAAATGGGGAGGGACGAGTGTACCACCTGTTGTTGCTGCTACTGTTTTTGCTGCTGCTGCTGTTGCTGTTGTTGTTATAACAAGGGTTGGCAACTTTGGGCCAAAGGTTAGAAATATAGTTCCAGCAATAGCCACAGTGGCTAACTGGAAGGGATAAAAACTTGAACATCAACAGCCAGAGTGAGTAAGCTGCAGATTTAAAGCATCAAGCTTCCATGCTGTCATCTTTTTTCATTGCTCACTTCAAGCAGGACTCCAAAGAAGGCAGAGAGTATATGAGCCTGGGCAATGTCAAAGCACTGTTTGGTTTTGTGTGACTCTGACTCATTTTTGACTGGGGCCAGCAAATCACTACTCTTCATTCATCTTCTTTAGTCTCTCACACACATTGCACCAAATTAGAGCTGCTTCCAGTTGCTGTTTCTTCACCTCTTCCATCTCTTATTGCAGCAGTTTGGCATGGGAACAATGGGCATAACCTGTCTTGTCAATTCAGAAATCATTCCAAATTATGCTTGTTAAGGATGCTTTAAGGATGAGCATGATGTTGAAAGTGGGGGGAAATTGTGGTTTGCAATAATATGGCAAGAAATCATACAGAAACCATGATTTTAAACAGGTTTCATTTGCCAACTCACAAGCCCTTTCTTTGGCTCATGTCTATTCTTATATGGTGTTCAATAATTTTTTCTCCTGAGTCCACCTCTGATGGGCGACAGAAATGTGTACACCATGGCAACATTGTGAAGGTCTTCCAAACCTACTCCAGAAACAGCGCTTTCTACCCAAAATGGTGTCCCAGCCAATCAATCCTATTTAAGTGAAATAGAATTGGCCTTTTCCTGGAAAACAATCTGCCTACTAAATGAGAATGGAAAAAAAATCAAGTCAGCTATACTGATGGTGGGATTTCTCATTGAGCTGGGAGTTAATAGATTCCCTGTTCTTAATAGGGTTGTGTCCGTCCCCCCACCCCGCCATATCAGGTGTATTATTTTTTGAAATCAACAATTTTAGAAGTTCTTGTTTCTATTTAATGAAAGTCCAGATCATTAACATTAAGGCATTAAATGAAATCCAATACAGTATGTTATTATACAATTCACTATAAACATCTCAGATGTTTTTCTATGAACCTCTGGGTTAAACTTCTTAGTTGGAGTAAGATTATTTTTGTTAGAAATAATGATACATGGGTTTCACTGAAGCAGCGTGTGTGAGACTAAGACAACTGACAATCTGCATAATAAGGAAAACATTAGCACATGGCATTTTCACCATGTATGTATGGCACAAAGTTATGGACTTCTTTAATAAATATTTCATAAGTAGATGGACATTTGAAATTCTGAATCCTAGGCTGCATCTGCACTGCAGAAATAATGCAGTTTGACCCTGCTTTAACTACCATAGCTCAGTGCTGTGGAAGCCTGGGAGTTGTAGTTTGGTGTGGCTTCAGAGTGCTCTGACACAGGAGTCTAAATATCTCAGAAAAACAACACATCCCAGAATTCCATAGCATTGAGCCATGATAGTTAAAGTGATGTGATACTGCATTATTTCTGCAGGTCAAATGCAGTCCTAGTTGCTGAGCAGAATTCAAGTATGTTATAAAGCCAATGTTTTGTTGTTGCTTTTCCTCTCTGCTATAATGTGGAAGTGCGGCAACACAAAAAGATTTCCCAATGCTGAGATGAAGGAGCATCATGGAAAGGGGGAGCAAAGGTAAATACAGATTCCTAGGTGCCCCCTCCCCAAGAAACAAGAAGATCAATCTTATTAGTAATCCCAACTAGAATAGATACATTGAATCAACAGAATCCAGAATCAATCCAGAATTCAACCCAGAATCAACATTTATGTAACTTCCATTGATTAATGATTCTACTTAAGAACAGATTAGGTAATTACTCATACTAGTAAGCAAACCTAATGTTTTATGAAGTTTTTTGAAGTTCATAAAAGGATACTGTCTGATACACTGTGGCTTGGAGGCGGAAATGTTCCTTTTGGTGGTCTGCCTGGCCAAACTAGAGTCTCCTCCCTTGGGGTAAAGCTGAGTAGTGATACATTCTCCTTTGACATTCCTCCAGTCACTAATTTGAAATCTATAACAGTCTCTCAAGTTATGATGCATCACTAATACCACTCCAAGACATTTACATAGTGATGCCTACCATAACAAGTGGTAGTTGGCCAACTCGAGACATTGCTGAAATAGATTTCTTGCTAGTGTGAATTTTTTGGTTTTTGTACCTGGCCTTGGTTTCCCAGGGAGATAAATATGGTGAGAGAGAGAGAGAGAGACAGAGAGAGAGAAAGAGGCCACAAAGGAAATTCCTTTGCTTCTCTTGGACCTCTCAGAGCCTTTAATCTCACTAGCCATGGGATCCACTATCTTACTCATAACCAGGGATAGGAGTAAGGAGTAAAGGAGTAAGAGGTTTTTACAGGAGTAGGAATAAGGAGTGACAAAATATACTTGTTGCTCCTTATTCCTGTTATTACTGTATATTGTACATGCAAACACCAATTCTTTTTTAATTATATTGCAGTGGGGAAGGGACTGGGAGGCAAAGACCCTATTCACACTGAGCTATTTGCCCTGAATGTAACTGGGCAGATTTAGGAGGCCCTCTCCTGAACCTCTCCGTAAGCAAGTGCCCACTACAAATCAGGGGCATTTTAACCCAAATGCCCTCTTATAGAAATCCGGTTTAAAATGAAGTTGCCTGGCCTTCAATCAAATTATTTCCACGATCATCATAGGTGACGTTTCCAGCACTCATGGGGCATCGGAAGTCTGCTTTCCCCCTCCTTTTTTAAAAAAAGAGCCAGGTGCCAGAATGCGCAGATTCTGTCAAATTAAAAACCGTGTGTGTGTGTGTGTGTGTGTGTTGTGGGCATTTGGGTCAGTGAAGGTTATGATCTTCCCTTGGCTCCATTTTCAACCCCAAAATGCAAGCTAATGCCATCTCTGCATCCTGTATCCCCCCTCCTTGCCACCCCAAATGCCTCATATACATATAATAATAATAATAATAATAATAATAATAATAATAATAATAATAATAATTTAATTCCTCAACTCAGAATGTCAGAAAAGGATGCAATGCCATGCATTCTTTGCTTTTCCTAGGCTACCCCTGAATTCCTTAGAGACAGTAGCAAAAGCATTCTGTGTATCAATTTGCCAAATTGGAAAGAGAAACATTGTAACATTCAAATTGTAGCATTCATTTGCAAAGGAAAAAAAGTTTTTTGCAAATTACTCTGCAACATTTCCCCTTTGCTGGAAGCGAGGAAATGAAAGGGAAAGTGAACCAGCAGCTAGCCACGTTCTAGCTATCTATATATCTACCTCAAGCAAAAATCATGCACATTTTTGTCAAAAATAATTTTGAAAAATAAAGGGGGGGGGAAGGTGCCTGATGCGAGCTCCGTTCATGCCCTGCCTCTGACCTGAACTGAACTGACCCTTTTCCTCCTGCTTACATTCTCTTCAGAGGAGGTTTGCCATTGCCTTCCACTCAGGCTGAGAGAGAGTGACCTATCAGTTCCAACTAAAGTTGACCCATGGAATCAATTGGAAATAAAAGGGAAATATAGTGCAGGCATTCTGACTGTAGCATCTGCAAATAATAATAATAATAATAATAATAATAATAATAATAATGGCTCTTAAGTTCCAGGAGCAAGAGGAAATGAAAGGGAAATGTAACGCAGCCATTCTTGTTGTAGCATCAACATATAACACAATAATAATAATAATAATAATAATAATAATAATAATAATAATAATAAAGGCTCTTAAGTTCCAGGAGCAAGAGGAAATGAAAGTAGCACAAGCAAGCACACATACATTCTATGTCACCCAAAAAATCATGCTCATAGATTGTCAAAAATAAAAAGAGAGAGGTGCTTCTTCCTCAGCCTAATTTCCCTACATCCCTCCTCCGGCTTGGCCCCACAGCCCAATTTCCCTTGGCAATCCTCCTCCTCCTCCTTCCTTCCGACCCTCCCCTCCCTCTGAGCTGCCCTGGCTCCTTCCTCCTCCTCCTCCTGCTCTGTTATAGAATGCTCTCCATGGTCCCCTTCTTCCCCCAGCTCCCTCCTCCTCCTCCTCCATCACTTTCTCCAGTTCCCCCCCCTGCCCTCATCAGTCACCCTGATTTCCTCTTTTAGCCTCCTGTCACCCTGCCTTCTGTCAGATTCCCCTTTTTGCATCCAGGCTCTTTACTCTTCCTCCTCCTTCTCCGATGAAGGGGAGGGAATGCTCTGCCCTCTGCCCGCCCTCTGACCTAAATCCCTCCCTGAACTTGCCCTGATCATGATCGGGGGCAAGTTCATATTCAGCAGAACCCGGGTTTTTTCAAAAGAAATGGCAAATGCCCCGATTGCAAATGTCCCACACTAAGGGGCATTTGACCCAAAACTGGTGTGCAAGCCTCTGATTCGCTTGTGGGGGACTCGGGGTGAATATGAACTTCACGTGCAAGGATCGATTCCTGATCCAGGGTAAAAGGTAGTCTGAATGGGCCCAAAGAGAGACATTTACACACACACCAGCCTTGCAAAGCAACCAGGGCTTTTCCCCAGGACTGGGAAGTAGGAGTAAGGAGTAAAGGAGTAAGAGGTTTTTATGGGAGTAGGAATAGCAGTAACATTAAGAAAAAATATCTTACTCCAGAGCAGGGCAAGGAGTAACCCCAAAATCACCACTATTCCCCAGCCCTGCTCACAGCAGACCACCAGGGACGTAGCCGGGGGGGGTCCTTGGGGTTCAGACCTCCCCCTTCCATTAGAAAAATGAATGGTGTGTGCTGCTGTGCCGCCACACCCAAGCCCCATTATAATGGTGGCACTTAGTCTGGAACCCCCCCTTCCTAAAATCCTGGCTACGTCCCTGAGACCACCACAGAACTATACTGCAGTCAATGCAGTTCTAGTTGGATGGATGATTCCAGTAGGTAGAGCTGGCAAGTAGTTGTTCTGCCCCTTGATAGTTTTGCTATGGCATTCCACAGCAAGCCATGTACCCAGAAATTTGAACTGAGATCTCCCCAGTATGTGAATAAAAGTCAGTGTTGTCTCCCTTTTTCTTCTAATCCAAGTGCAGCTGTGGACACTGTGACTCAGTGTCTTTGCACAGTAATTGACTCCACGAGGGTCAGTAAACTGAGAATCAGTCCAGGCTGGATGGAGCA
>NW_024803410.1:0-8352 GCF_019175285.1 Sceloporus undulatus | reverse complement strand
AAATGGAGGAGGAGGAAGGGGCCTGAGCCTTTAAGGGCTTGAGCCATCCCAGAAAGGAGGACTAATTAATAGTTAATACTAATTATAAGTGAATCAGTTGGAAAAGCCCATCTCACTCCAGAAAATAAAATAAAGATACTTGAAGAGTTTGCTCTCTACCTCTTTTCTAATGTAAGGGGAAAATACAGGAAAGGGCAAAATATCAGTACAGAATATATAGGTGATGCCAAGATAATAAATAGAACATGTATTGGAAGGTATTAGAAGTTGTAAATATGATCAATCTGTAAATATTGTGTATGTTCAAGAGATGCTGGCAGAAGTTATAAATAACTGGAAAGTACAATCGCAGATCTATAACTGTATGTGAATTTATAAATAAAGCTCACCTGAACCTAAATCAATCAATCAATAAATTGTCACAGTGAGCTGCCATATTTTGAATTAGTTGAAGTTTCCAGACTTACTGCAAGGGTAGCCCTATGTAGAGCGCATTGCAGAAGTCAAGATGTGAGCTTACCAGTGCATGAACCGTAGTTTTTGGGTCCCTCCAGAGGAGAGCAGCTGGCGTATCAACCAAAGCTGATAACAGGCACTCTTGGCCGTGCATCTTCTGAGCTGACATCTGGAGCAAAGGAACCAGAGACCCCAAACTGCAAACAAGTCCTTTAGGGGAACTGTGACCCCGTCCAGGAGCGGTAGACAAACCTCCATACCTGGTTTAGAGGCTCCAACAACAAGTACTTCTGCTTAAATGGATTCACTTTCAATCTGATTTCCTCACTTGCCCATTACCCCTCAAGACATTCATTCAGAGGGAGATGCCTTCCTTATTGACGCTGAAGTCTGGGGCAGGGAGAGATTGGGATGTCAAAGGTACTGATAAAACCCATCCCTACCTCCGATGATCTCTCCAGGCAGGTTTCATGTGATGTTAAATAGCATTTGGGACAGGATGATGAGACAAAGGATGCCAAATTTAAGATCCCTTTTGGAGGAGCAACTGTCCCCAAGCATCACCATCTGGGATCTGCTTCTGAGATAGGACCAAAACCACCACAACGCAGTGCCCCCAATCCCCAATTCCCTCAGGCTTTCCAGAAGGATACCATGGTTGACGCTATCAAAAGCCACTGAGAGGTCCAAAAGCACCGACAGGGTCATACTTTCCCTGTCGATGCTCAAGCGGAGATCATCTAAGGAGATCATAGCAATATTGACTCTGTATCCTGTCCTGAAGACAATTTGAAAAGGGTCTAGATAATCTGTTTCATCCAAGACCACTTGGACTTGAAGAGCAACTGCCCTCTCAATCACCTTGCTTAGAAATGGAAGATGGGGGACCGGTCTGTAATTGTTCATGTCCAAGGGATCTAGGGAGGGCTTTTCAGAAGCGGCTGTACCACCACTTCTTTTAACAAGATGGAAAATAGCCCTCCCTAAGAGATGCATCTGTGATATAGCTCAGATGAGTCCTAAGTGCATCTCCTCCTTGGAGGACCAGCTATGAAGGGAAAGGGTCCAGGGGGCAAGTTGTCTTCTTTACACTTCTAAGGAGCTTGTCTACGTCCTCAGTACTCACAGATTCAATTTGATCCAGTATGATCTTATTCACAGAGTCACTGGACACCTCACCTATAGCCTCTGCAATAATGCTGGCATCCAAGTCAGCTCTTATCTGAGAGATATTACCTGTGAAATAGTCATTTAAAGCAGCACAGTGATCTGTGGTAGGCTCTAATGATGGGTTCTGGGGGGCAGGTGCCTGGATCAGGTTCCAGATTCCCCCCCCCCCCACTTAAGCTGTCCCTTTATGCTTCTCTTCCCTTGGCATTTTCACTTCTTTATTCCTTCCTTCTACTCCTTTTACCTACATCCTTTCAAGGGGGTCCAAGGCCTGTTCAGCATGTTCACAAAACCGGGAGGAAGGTGTTCTTTTTGGGGCTGAGGGTCTCTGTTGGTCCTCCTCCACAGGGTTGTTGTGAAGGGAAAGGTATGTATGTGTGGGGGATGCCTAATTTGGATCCTGTGGGCCTTTAAGACTAGTTCCCAGGTTGCCAGGAAAGTGTCAGTCTCCCCAGATGGGGCTTTGGGTCCCTCCATCTCCCTCCTCTTGGATTTGGCCTAGATTTTGGCTCTTTCCCCTCACCCAGACAGTGCCCCCTCCCCCCAGAGAAAACGTCTCTCTCCCCCCCAAAAAATATGTTGTTTCCAATGCTATTGAACCCTATCCTGTGCGATGCTTTGTATTTGGCACAAAACTCTTCCCCAAATGAGTCATCAGAAGGGAGGGTCTCTCCTCTGCCCCACTTTCCAGGAGGGAGGGGGCTCCTCAAAGTCCTTTCTACCTTTGAATCCCCCTCCCCTCCATGGCCATGCCTCTCTTCAAGGGTCCTCCCTTTCCTCTTTTCTCAAAATAACCCCCCAAGTACCTGGGCCCCAAGGAATCCCCAGAGGAAGGGGCAGGGAAGGGAGAGAAGGCCTGGCAGGCTCCCTGCCTTTCTTTGCAGGGAGGAGATCGGGGTTTCCGTCCTTCTTACATCACCCTTCCCCCAGAAGATCCTCCAGCCATTGTGAATAAATGAGGGCTCTCCCCACTTCCCTCCCTAAGAGCAGGCTGTGAGGGCGGCAGATTCAGGGGCTGAGACTGTGCATGCACATTTGCCACCAAAGGCCCCTCTTGAGCATGCACAGGGATCGCAAAGCCCTAGCTGCTGCTGCTTATTCCATTGTCGGCATTTGGAAGAAGGGAAGGACTACACCCTTCCTTCCTTTTTCCTTCCTTCTTTCCGGAATGGAGCCCAAGCTGAGGAGCTGGACTCAGGAGGGAAAGGCTGTGAAGACTCTGCTTTGTACATACAGATCTCTCTCTCTCTCTCTCTCTCTCTCTCTCTCTCTCTCTCTGTGTGTGTGTGTGTGTGTGTTTGCCTCTGCTGCTCATATGGCTGGGAATGGAGCTGAGGACTGAGAAGAGAAGAAAGTGTCAGTTTTGTGCAAATTCAGAACTTATATGCATCAATGAGTTCATTGTGTTGAAATAACAAAGAACTTTATTAAGAACACAATGGCGGAATACATACCGCCAAAAAGGGAGGTCTCCCGCCACCCCAGTTTGCTTCGCAAGGGAGCCAAAGAGAACAAACCGTGCGGCTCAGTCGCGGAACAAAAAGAACCCACAAAAAGCATGTTCTTGTTGTGGTGCCTTTGTGACGCCGCAAGGCACCAATGGCGCACTTGCGGTATCACAAAGGGGCCTGGACGTGCATACGCTATGCATCCGTCGCATCAAAATGGCAGCGCCTGTGTGTACAGGGCGCCGCCATTTTGACGCCCCCATCACGTGCTAGGAGTGAGGTCGGTATGGACACTACGTTCTCGGCCAACCCCTATCACGTGATGGGGGCTGCGCAAAGGCCCATTTAAATCAGGCCAGAGTCAGAAATTCAGCATTTAAGTCAGAACTGTCCACCCCAAGACAAATAATACATTAAAATCCCAAAACCTAAAACTCCACCCTCTTCGAAACCTAGCCCCCACCTCCAATTCCCACAGTCAATGGCCCACAGGTAACAAGGCTACCTTTGTCATTCCCAGAAACTAGTCCCCTTTCTGTTAATACCTTCCTCCCAACTTTCTTCAGCTAACATCCCACACATTCCAAAGGCTATCAAACAAATAACTATTCTAACCAGCTGCAACAAATCTCACCCTCTATCTATCTAACCCATTCCACAACCCATAATCCCCAGTCGAATTTATAAACTAAAGCAATGATCTACATTAATAGCCATTAATAGCTAAAGTTAAGAAAATATAACTTTAAAACATAAAGACATATGGAGAGACAAACCTAACACACAAATCACAAGGGCATTTTCTTATCACCAAAGGAAGAAAAATATATTCTTTGTATTCCTTCTCCACAAAAATAATGTTAGTTCATTTCTGGGATTTTTGTGGCTTCTTTCCTGTGTGGCCTTTCTGATGTCTTACTAGGTTTGACTTCCAAGAAAAACCTTTCCCACAATGCTGGCATTTGTATGGCTTCTCTCCTGTGTGGACTCTCTGATGTTTCACTAGGTCTTACTTCCAAGAAAAACATTTCCCACAATGCTGGCATTTGTATGGCTTCTCTGCCGTGTGGACTCTCTGATGTTTCACTAGGATTGACTTCCATGAAAAACATTTCCCACAATGCTGGCATTTGTATGGCTTCTCTCCTGTGTGGACTCTCTGATGTTTCACTAGGTTTGACTTCAATGAAAACCATTTCCCACAATGCTGGCATTTGTATGGCTTCTCTCCTGTGTGGACTCTCAAATGTATCACTAGGTTTGACTTCAAAGAAAAACCTTTCCCACAATGCTGGCATTTGTATGGCTTCTCTCCTATGTGGATTCTGTGATGTTGCACAAGCTGTGACTTCAAAGAAAACCATTTCCCACAATGCTGGCATTTGTATGGCTTCTCTCCTGTGTGGACTCTCAGATGCTTGACAAGGACTGACTTGTAAGCAAAATGTTTCCCACAATGCTGGCATTTATGTGACTTCTTTCTTTTATGGACTCTCTCATGACTGACATGTTCTTCTGTAAACAATGACAATGACAGACAAGACTGAATCTCAGCATTAAGAGAAGAAGGTGTTACCCCAAGATTTAGCCCCACGTTAACCCCTCCCTATGTGAGATTAAATTAATTTGGGCACATTACACATGCGCCGAAAGTACGCACTCCGCACATACTAGGGTTAGGAAGGGGCGTACTAGGGTTAGAAAGGGCGGTCTATTCTAGACACCCCTGAACTCTAGTATGCGCAGAGAGCGTACAAATTGACACCCTTCCACACAGGCGCCGCCATTTTGATGTCACGGACGCATAGCGTCCAGATGTTGCGTGGCAGAAGTGATGCTGCAAGTGTGCGACTAGCGCCTCTCGGCGCCACTTCTGGGGTGCCGAAAAGAAGCGCCATTTTCGAGCTGCTTTTTTGCTGTGTCTGGAAACTACGCGGTTTGGCCACTGCGGTTCCTGGACACAGCAACAGGCAGCACCGGCAAATCACCGCTTTCAGGCCGTCTGTAACGTGCCATAGTTGGTGTGAGTGACCCGAGCATAACCCTGTTCTGGATGCCCCAAATCCATATAATGATTGTATCCTTACTCGTAGGAGCTAGCAAAGAAGAGATTGTAGGTGAACTGCCATAAAGAAATCAGTGGAAGCAGATAGTCAGACAGTTGGAAAATATTCCAATAAATATATGTAAAAATACTTTGATTGAAAAGTGACATCATTTCCTGTGAGACTGCCATAGAGTGTTGAGTCAGAGCACATGGCATGATGCAAGCTAACTGCAGAGGATGCTTCATGCTGTGTGGCACCAGGAGATGATTCACAACCAATACAGTATACAGCTCACATGTGGATTGATGTGGGTTGGAGTTGTGTGTACAAGATATTGTGAAGTTGATGAAAGTCAGGGAGGAGAGCTGGTACATATTTGTTTTCTATTGCAACTCAAGCTAAAGAACCTCCAAGGACTTGGAGGAAATCAACTGTGTCTGTGAGTTATTTTTAAGTGTGGAAAGTGGTTAGTGCATTGCCAATACCTATATCTGGAGATTTGCTTCTGTTCTTGCTGTGTTATTATTGAGCTCTGGGAGTGTTGCCTCCAGACTGTGCTGTACATTGGCTTTGAATGGGACCAGAATTCGGAGTCAAGAGCCGGTGTGATAATCCTTTTTGGCTGAAGTATTTCCACCAAGCACTCATTTCATTTAATTCAGTTTCAGACAATTCTTTCCCCACAGAAAAAACTTTCTAAAGCAATTTAAACCTTTTTGAATGCTCGGTTTCTGCCCCCAAGCAACAATTTCAGTATAAATATCAGCCCCAATTGGCTGTTCTTCAGCGTCAGTCCAGTTGCAGACAGACCCTCTGGTGATTTACATTGCTGAACACCTCTCTACACTCGCCAGCCCCACTTGCCATTGAAGTTACTGTCTTCTCTCCCCATTCTGGACCCACCAGCAATTGGATTCGAGATCCATCTAGGTCAGTGATGGCGAAACTATGGCACGCGTGCTAGAGTTGGCCCTCAGATCCCTCTCTGAGGGCACATGTGCCATCACCCCAGCACAGATTTTGCCAGAGTTTGTTACTAGAAAGCCAGAGGGACACGGCAATAAATAAGTGGCTTTTGGGTTGTAGTTTGGGCACTCGGCCTCTGAAACGTTCACCATCACTGATCTAGGTAATGTATTACCTTTAGCGAAGCCTCACACTATTCACCACTCCCATCTTTGTTACCTAGTTTGTGTGTGTGTGTGTGTGCGTGCATGCGCGTGAACACATGTGTGTGTGTGTGTGTTTTACTTTCCCCCTAAATAAAACACAAAAACCTAATTGAAATGCCTCTGGAGTTCTGTGTGTTTCCCGGCCTGGTATAGTTAGGATGAATCCTGAGGTCACTGTTGCCCTAATCTCTCCTTTGAGCTAAGTATGAATTTCCTCTAAAATCATAGCACAATGATGGCAAACCTTTTTAGGTTCACGTGCCAGGGGGTGGGGCTTCTGGCCCCTCAGGATGGGGCTGCGTGTTGGGGCGGGGCTTCTGGCCCAGGGGATGTGGCTTCCACCCTCCCTGGGCGGAGCTTCCACCCTCTAGGTGGGGCTTCCCAGAGACAGCTGGGGGTCAGCAAAGGCCCATGAGGGGGCGGAGCTATGAGCACAGCCCCAGTCCTCCTCTTCTCGGACCTTTCTTCACCGCAAGGGGCTCTCTGGAGCCCTTTGGGTGTGAGGAAAGGCAAAAGGGGAAGAAGAGGAATGGGCAGCCCCCCTCTCTTCCTCCCCACACACCTTTCCCTGCCCTCCAATTGCCCCATTTGGGATACCTGGAGGGCAGGAAGGGTAAGTGGAGAGATAGGTGGTTGGGGAGCCCCTTTGCCTCCCTCCCCATGGACCTTTCCCTGCCCTCCAAGTGCCCCGTTTGGGACACTTGGAGGGCAGGAAGAGTAAGTGGAGAGGAAGGGAGCAGGGCAGCCCCAGTGCCTCCCTCTCCACGGACCTTTCCCTTCCTGTTTGGGACACGTGGAGGGCAGGAAGAGTAAGTGGAGAGGAAGGGGGCTGGGCAAAGTGCCACTTCTGGCACGCGTGGCTAAAAAGGCCAATGTCACTCTAGACTGCATTAATATGAGTATAGTTTCTTGATCAAGGCAAGTAATAGTGCCACTCTCTTCTGCTTTGGTCAGGCCTCCCTTGGAATAATCCTGTGTCCAGTTCTGAGCCCCACAATTCAAAAGGATGTTGAAAAGTTTGAACATGCCCAGAGGAGGGCAACCAAAGTGGTGAAGGATCTGGAAACCATCAAGCCCTATGAGGAGCAGCTGAAAGAGCTGGGTATGTTTGCCCTGGAGAAAAGAAAGTTAAGAGATTGTACGCCTGAGGGCAGAGAACCGTCTAACTAAAAGATTGTATGTACAGCGCTGTGTAAATTTACAGCGCTTTATAAATAAAAGTTAATAATAATAATAATAATAATAACAATAGTGGATATGATATCTAAATATAGGAAAGGGTCATATTAAGGATGGAGCAAGCTTGCTTTCTGCTGCTACAGAGAAAAGGAGACACGACAATGGATGCAAGCCATGGAGAAAGAGGTTCCACCTGAACATTAGGAGTAACTTTGGGACAGTAAGAACTCTTCGATAGTGGAATATACTCCCTTAGAGTTTGGTGGAGTCCTCTTCTTTGGAGGTCTTTAAACAGAGGCTGGATGGTGCTGGGAAAGTGTATTCCTGCATGGCAGAAGAGGGTTGAACTGGATGGCCCTTGTGGTCTATTCCAACTCTATGATTTTATAATTCTAGTGGAATCAAAGCAGCATGATAATTTAGCATAAAAGGGAACTCAGTCTTCATAGAAAGGAGAAAAGATTACAGTTTCTTACCCACAGAGGCCACATTCTGATAATTCTCCATCATCACATAACTGTACATCAGTCTCTGTTTCTTGGTCAACAGTTTCCATTCGTCCTCTATGAAATATACTGCCACATCCGCAAAGGTCACCTGCAACAGAAAATAGCCCTCATCCAGAGAGTGACTAAGCAAAAGGGGAGGAAAGCACATGGTTCACTCCAAATATTATTTCATCATTTCACAACTCAGTCCAGGAAATAAACTTTAAATTCTGTCAGCAAGAGGGGAAAAAAACTGCTGCCTTCGAGATCCAGTTTGTCTTGAATCCTTTCAATATAATATACAATATAATAAACAATATAATTTAGGCCATTGCTGGGATATAGAGGATGGATTATGACACTCACTATCCCAACACATACAGTACATTTA
>NW_024803409.1:5204-8369 GCF_019175285.1 Sceloporus undulatus | reverse complement strand
TCATGTTCTACTTGGATATCTCTAAGGCAGGGATGGGCTACTGTTGGGGATTGGGGGGCGCCACATTGGCCCCCATGGGATCTCAGGGTTAACTGCACATTATATTGCCTTAAAATAGGAATAATGTTTTACCCCTTTGGGGAAGTGGAGGCCATTTTGACACTGTTGGGTCTTCTCTGAGCCATTGCAGGTCCCAGGGAGGTCTTTTCCCCAAGAAGCCTCTCCAGAGCCTCAAAAGGTTGGAAGAGGTCAAAAAAAGGTAGGAAACATACTCAGAGATGTGCTGAGTACCATTTGGGTGAGAAATGCATTAATCTCCATGCTGTCTTCCCACAAAATCCTAGAATTGGTGTGATATCTGGGGGCAGAACTAGGTTTCAGAATTAAAAAGTCCTTTGCTTGCACCAAAAGGTTTATTGTGAAACTCAACAGAAGCATCCATTAACACATCTAAGCAGTCTCTGAAGCGTCAAAACCTTTCCCCTCCGTCATTAACGATATTTACATTCCTCCCCATTCCTCCTCCTTCAGCCCCTAAACAGCCTGGCTTCCAAGGTACCTTTTGCCTTCTTCTTCCATCATTCCCATATGCCTCTCCCCCCGGGGGCATGTCTGCCACCCAATGCTCACAACCAATCAGTTAATAGCCTACACAACTGCGTCCTTTCCCCAAGTCATTCTAGGCCCCACTATCCTTACCAACTACTTAAAACTACTATCATTTAAAGTACTAAACTCCAGTACTATTCTGGATGAACCACAGAAGCTGGTTCTGACAATTGGCAGTTTACAATGGAGTATTTAGAATCCTTAGAAAATGGAGAACAATAGTGCCTCACTAAACTACAAATTCAAATATTCTACAGGTTGTTGCTATCACAATTATACTATGCTTGAAAGGGATCTAGGACTCCTAGTAGACCACAATTTCGACATGGACCAACAGTGTGATGCAGCAGCTAAAAAAGCCAATGTGATTCTAGGCTGCATCAATACGAGTATAGTTTCTAGATCAAGGGAAGTAATAGTGTCACTCTATTCAGCTTTGGTCAGACCTCACTTGGAATAATCCTGTGTGAGGTTCTGGCCTCTACAATTCAAAAAGGATGTTGACAAGTTGGAACATGCCCAGAAGAGGTCAACCAAAATGGTGAAGGATCTGGAAACCATCGAGCCTTATGAGGAGCGGCTTAGAGAGCTGGGTATGTTTACCCTGGAGAAAAGAAAATTAGCAGCAGATATGATATCCATGTTTAAATATTTGAAAGGGTGGCACTGAGGATAGAGCAAGCTTGCTTTCTGCTGCTACAGAAAAAAAAGACACCACAATGGATACAAGCCGGAGAGAAAGAGGTTCCACCTAAACATTAGGAGGAACTTTGGGACAGTAAGAGCTCTTTGACAGTGGAATATACTCCCTTAGAGTTTGGTGCAGTCCTCTTCTTTGGAGGTATTTAAACAGAGGCTGGATAGTGCTTGGAATGTGTATTCCTGCATGGCAGGAGAGGGTTGAACTGAATGGCCCTTGTGGTCTATTCCAACTCTATGATTCTATGATGCTAGTGGATTCCGGTTCCTTACCCACAGACGCCACATTATCGTAATTCTCCATCATTATGGAACTATACGTAAGTCTCTGCTTCTTCGTCAAAAGTTTCCATTCCTCCTCAGTGAAATATACTGCCACATCCGCAAAGGTTACCTGCAACAGAAAATAGCCCTCATCCAGAGAGAGAATAAGCAAAAGGGGAGGAAAGCACATGGTGCATCCAAATATTATTTGATTACTTTAGAATTCAGTCCAGCAAATAAACTTTAAATTCTGTCAGCAAGAAAAAAGCTACTGCCTTTGAGATCCAGTTTGTCTTGAATCATTTCAATATAATATACAATATAATACACAATATAATTTAGGCCATGGCTGGGATAATGATGATGGATTAGGATACTGACTATCCCAACACATACAGAACATTTCGCCACCAAAGAATTATGGTGCATTTAGACATTTCTTGCCACATTTGAGAGGCAAACATCATTTTTAATCACAGTTCTGGGGAGCACTCTGGGCTTGAGGGCCACTGGGCCCACCCCATATTTAGATCCAGAGATGTTCTCCCATAGCCCCCAACATTTCACAGATTGGAAAAGCAAGACACATGTGGACAAACAACCCAAAAGGCAGTGAAGATGGCCAAAGTCATTTATGAGGAAGATCACACAAGCTAGGAAGGGCACAGCAGTTTGCTTCTGCTTCAGCCTCCTGGGAAGAGCCATATCCTGCCTCCTTCTTTCCTCTCCTCTCCCCACTTTTGAGTTGATGGGCTGCAAACTCAATTGCCCTCAGGAGCTGAAGTGAGCTGAGAAAAAGGGAAAGTGGGAGGATTAGAGAGAGCAATCAAGACATTTTTAAAAGCTCCTGAAAAAGTGGGGTGACAGAGGATTAACCAGGACTGTCTTTGCCAAACTCAGGCAGTATTTTATTTTCTTCCTTTCATAAATTGGCCCAGAAGTGACACAGATGAAGCTAATTGGCTAGTGACTCACCGAAGGGTTGTTGTTCCTCGGCATCCTCTTTCTCTTGGAGCCCAACTCCCTCTGCGTGGCCTCTGTGTCTGCCATCAGGTGGGCAGGGGTCCTGGTGGTCCTGCACTTGGGTCACTTTTAGCAAGAGAGGCCCCAAAGCCGTGTACAAGGAGGCCGTGATGAGGTTCCTGAGAAAAGGGATCAGAGTTAGGATTGGCTTGGCAAGAAACCCTGCAGCACTCAAAGACACAGAGAACAGCATCCTGCTGGTGACATACGCAGGTGACATATGCCTCTTTTGGGCCGATGCAGAGGTGGGCATCCCTTTCCTCCCTCTGCTCCAGCCTTTCTCAAATAGTGGGGCGGGCCCCCCAGGGGGGGCGCGAGGCTCCGTAAAGGGGGGCGCAAGGCTCTGTTATGCAGAGGTGTACTTATAACAATTTTATAGACAAATGATATTATTTACAGTCGCATGGGGGCGTGAAATGTTTTCTTCTTCCTAGGGGGGGCATGACAGAAAATAATTGAGAAGCACTGCTCTGCTCCAACCAAAGCCCCCTGGATCTGCTGAAACCCCCAGAGTTCCCCAGTGCTTTTCCCCATCATCAGCCCCTTTCCCAAGAAGGCTGCATCCGCACT
>NW_024803409.1:0-5179 GCF_019175285.1 Sceloporus undulatus | reverse complement strand
TAGAAAAGCATTAATCCTCATGCATGTCTTCCCACAAAAATCCTAGAATGTGGTGATATCTGGGGCAGAACTAGGTTCAGAATTAAAAAGTCCTTTGCTTGCCCCAAAAGGTTTTGTTGTGAAACTCAACGAAGAGCATCCATTAACACATCTAAGCAGTCTCTGTAAGCGTCACCAAACCTTTCCCCTCCGTCATTAACGATATTTACATTCCTCCCCATTCCTCCTCCTTCAGCCCCCTAAACAGCCTGGCTTCCAAGGTACCTTTTGCCTTCTTTTCATTCATTCCCCATAGCCTCTCCCCCCGGGGGCATGTCTGCCACCCAATGCTCACAACCAATCAGTTAATAGCTACACAACTGCGTCCTTTCCCCAAGTCATTCTAGGCCCCACTATCCTTACCAACTACTTAAAACTACTATCATTTAAAGTACTAACTCCAGTACTATTCTGGATTGAACCACAGAAGCTGGTTCTGACAATTGGCAGTTTACAATGGAGTATTTAGAATCCTTAGAAAATGGAGAACAATAGTGCCTCACTAAACTACAAATTCAAATATTCTACAGGTTGTTGTATCACAATTATACTATGCTTGAAAGGGATCTAGGACTCCTAGTGACCCACAATTTCGACATGGACCAACAGTGTGATGCAGCAGCTAAAAAAAGCCACATGTGATTCTAGGCTGCATCAATACGCAGTATAGTTTCTAGATCAAGGGAGTAATAGTGTCACTCATTCAGCTTTGTGCAGACCTCACTTGGAATAATCCTGTGTGAGGTTCTGGCCTCTACAATTCAAAAAGGATGTTGACAAGTTGGAACATGCCCAGAAGAGGTCAACCAAAATGGTGAAGGATCTGGAAACCATCAAGCCTTATGAGGAGCGGCTTAGAGAGCGTGGGTATGTTTACCCTGGAGAAAGAAAATTAGCAGCAGATATGATATCCATGTTTAAATATTTGAAAGGTGGCACTGAGGATAGAGCAAGCTTGCTTTCTGCTGCTACAGAAAAAAAGACACCACCATGGATACAAGCCGGAGAGAAAGAGTTCCACCTAAACATTAGGAGGAACTTTGGGACAGTAAGAGCTCTTTGACAGTGGAATTACTCCCTTAGAGTTTGGTGCAGTCCTCTTCTTGGAGGTATTTAAACAGAGCTGGATAGTGCTTGGATGTGTATTCCTGCATGGCAGGAGAGGGTTGAACTGAATGGCCCTTGTGGTTCTATTCCAACTCTATGATTCTATGATGCTGTGGATTCCGGTTCCTTACCCACAGACGCCACATTATCGTTATTCTCCATCATTATGGAACTATACGTAAGTCTCTGCTTCTCGTCAAAAGTTTCCATTCCTCCTCAGTGAAATATACTGCCACATCCGCAAAGTTACCTGCAACAGAAAATAGCCCTCATCCAGAGAGAGAATAAGCAAAAGGGGAGGAAAGCACATGGTGCATCCAAATATTATTTGTTACTTAGAATTCAGTCCAGCAATAAACTTTAAATTCTGTCAGCAAGAAAAAAGCTACTGCCTTTGAGATCCAGTTGTCTGAATCATTTCAATATAATATACAACTATAATACACAATATATTTAGGCCATGGCTGGGATAATGATGATGGATTAGGATACTGACTATCCCAACACATACAGAACATTTCGCCACCAAAGAATTATGGTGCATTTAGACATTTCTTGCCACATTTGAGAGGCAAACATCATTTTTAATCACAGTTCTGGGGAGCACTCTGGGCTTGAGGGCCACTGGGCCCCACCCCATATTTAGATCCAGAGATGTTCTCCATAGCCCCCAACATTTCACAGATTGGAAAGCAGACACATGTGGACAAACAACCCAAAAGGCAGTGAAGATGGCCAAAGTCATTTATGAGGAAGACCACAAGCTAGGAAGGGCACAGCAGTTTGCTTCTGCTTCAGCCTCTGGGAAGAGCCATATCCTGCCTCCTTCTTTCCTTCTCTCCCCACTTTGGTTGATGGGCTGCAACTCAATTGCCCTCAGGGCTGAAGTGAGCTGGAAAAAGGGAAAGTGGGAGGATTAGAGAGAGACAATCAAGACATTTTTAAAGCTCCTGAAAAAGTGGGGTGACAGAGGATTAAACCAGGACTGTCTTTGCCAACTCAGCAGTATTTTTTTTCTTCTCTTTCATAAATTGGCCCAGAAGTGACACAGATGAAGCTAATTGGCTAGTGACTCACCGAAGGGTTGTTGTTCCTCGGCCATCTTTCTCTTGGAGCCCAACTCCCTCTGCGTGGCCCTCTGTGTCTGCCATCAGGGGGCGGGGTCCTGGTGGTCCTGCACTTGTGGTCACTTTTAGCAAGAGAGGCCCCAAAGCCGTGTACAAGGAGGCCGTGATGAGGTTCCTGAGGAAAAGGGATCAGAGTTAGGATTGGCTTGGCAGAAAACCCTGCAGCACTCCAAGACACAGAGAAACGCATCCTGCTGGTGACCTACGCAGGTATATGCTCTTTTGGGCCGATGCGAGAGGTGGGCATCCCTTTCCTCCTCTGCCCAGCCTTTCTCAATAGTGGGGCGGGCCCCCCAGGGGGGGGCGCGAGGCTCCGTAAAGGGGGGCGCAAGCTCTGTTATGCAGAGGTGTAACTTTAACAATTTTATAGACAAAGATATTATTACAGTCGCATGGGGCGTGAATGTTTCTCTCTTCCTAGGGGGGGCATGACAGAAAATAATTGAGAAGCACTGCTCTGCTCCAACCAAAGCCCCCTGGATCTGCTGAAACCCCCAGAGTTCCCCAGTGCTTTTCCCCATCATCAGCCCCTTTCCCAAGAAGGCTGCATCCGCACTATAGAAATAAGGAACTCTGACACCACTTTAACCATTCAGTGCTATGGAATCCTGGGATTTTACTTTTGGACACAGCCTTCTCTGCCAGAGAGCTCTCATGACACAACAAACTACAAGTCCCAGGATTCCATAGGATGGAACCAGAAGAGTTAACACACTTAAAACTGGATTATTTCTGCAGTGCAGATACAGCCTGTGTAGGTTCTAAAAAGGTAGAAGCACCCATTTCTTCCTTTTTCCCTCCTAATAATTGTTTTCCTTTAAAAAATTAAGTAGTTTTAGTCTCTAATCCTTATTTTTGTTCTTGTTTGTTTCTATGTTTGTTTGTTTCATTCTTGGTAATATGAGATGGTCTGTTCTGGCACCTTCCTTCTTGCCTGAAAATCTATTAATAAGGAAACTGGGGAGACCTTTAAAACCTCCCAAAGAAGCCACTTTTGGCCTTGTTTAGGGGACTAGTCTCCTCTTAGAAGCCAAAGCCCAATGTTTATGAAGAATAATAAGGCTTCTATTAAAACTATCCTCCCATTTCTGATCCCTTTTAAAACCCATGTTCCCCAGAAGGAGCAGAGCTGTGTAAGAAAACCCTCTCAGAAAAGAGACACAAAAGACCCACAAAGAGACACATTTCCTTCCTTTTGGCCCAAGCAGCCTGGCCTCCTTCTGACTCTGGAGCCTCAGGAGAGAAAGAGGAGCCTCTTGGTTCAACTGAGGCCTCAGAGAAGGTTCCGGATCATTATTCCCCACAGTCAGAAGCAGAACAAAATGGCCTCCAGAACACAAAATGGCCACCTCTGCCTCAGCATTTGGCAGTTGGAGGCCTCAGTGCAGCAGTGAAGCCTACCGCTTCCAGGCCTTGTCCCACTGCTGCTGCTCCACTCCTTCCTTCCTTCTCTCTCTCTCTCTCTCTCTCTGTCCCCTTCTCACTCTCTCCTTCCTTCTTTATCTCTCTCTATCCACTTCTTACTCTCTGCTCCTCACTCTATCTTCCTTGCGCAGAGCTAAATGGAGAGGCAGAAGCTCCTCCCCTTCTTCATTCTGGCCAATGAGGGCAGAGGAGCTGGACTGAGGGGCCCTGGAGCCCCAGCCACATGGACACTGGCCAAAGGCACACATTCCCAGAGCCTCAGACCCATGAGATGGCAGCCTATGCAGGGCAGGGCCCCCAGTTCTTTCTGGCCAAGTGGATGCTGGGAGATCCAGTCCAGGGAATACACAATCCCATTGAGAAGAGAAAAGGCCTTTCAGATCCAGTTTCCCCAAATCCTTGATGAGGCCAGAAACCCCTTTGTTGAATATCTCCCAAGGCCCCCTCCCTCCAGGCCCTCCTTCCACTCTTCCCCTCCGTCTCTCTCTCTCCCCTGAAGGCCTCAAATGTCAACTGCCAAGGGCTCAGGCAGAGGCAGCCATTTTATGTTCTGGTGGCCATTTTGTGCTGCTTGTGACTGTGTGCAATAATAATACACAACACACACACATATATACATATACATATCTATCTATCTATCTATCTATCTATATATATATATACACACACACACATGCACAAATACACAGATATATAGACACACACACATATACACACACATAATATAGATATAGATACACACACACACACACATATATTCACATACATGTCACAACAAACTACAACTCTCAGGATTCCCTGGTTTGACAAGGGAATTGCCTCCACACTTCCAGATCACAGCCCCGGAGAGTGAGTCTACAGTATATCAGTGTTGCCAATTTAAGTCCACTTCTTCAGCTGCGTTTGGATTTAATAATGATAATAATATTGGTGATGATGATGATGATGATAGAGAGATAGATCTTGTAGCACCTTTGAGACGCACGAAAGAAAAGTTGGCAGCATGAGCTTTCCTAGACTGAAGCGTACTTCCTCAGATGCATGGGAATTGTAGTTTATTGTGGCACCAGAGCTCTTTCTCACAAAACTACACTTCCCAGGGTTCCCTAGCACTGAGCCAGGGCAGTTAAAGCAGTCTCAAACTAGATTATTTCTGCAGTATGGATTGGACCTTGAGCATTTATAATAACAAAGGTCCAAAACACACTGCAGAAATAATCCAGTTTAAGACTGCTTTAACTGCCCTGGCTCAGTGCTAGGGAATCCTGGGAATTGTAGTTTGTTGTGGCACCAGAGCTCTTTCTGATAGAGAAGGCTCAATGTCTCACAAAACTAGAATTCCCAGGGCTCCCTAGCATTGAGCCAGGGCAGTTAAAGGGGTGTCAAACTGGATCATTTCTGCAGTGCGGTTGCAGCCTAACATGTTTCTATTTGCCACAAAGCTTTCTGGACCCTCTTCATGTCAAAATAAATATCTTAAA
>NW_024803408.1:0-8371 GCF_019175285.1 Sceloporus undulatus | reverse complement strand
CAACTTTTCCATCAGGCAAAAATGGTGCTCCTCAGCAATGAACAGAGACGGCCTGGCGCTGGGCGCTGGAATGGGGCCTTTTGGAGGACGCTTTGGTGTGTGATAAAATCCATTTTTTCTTGGTTATGTGCACACACGAGCATCCTCTTCCCATGCCCATAACCGGGGGGGGGGGGGGGGAATGGGTGCCATATACTTCTAAATCAGTGTCTGATCATAGAATCCTAGAATCATGGAGTTGGAAGAGATCCCAAAAAGGGCCCTGATCCAGCCTAACCCCCTTCTGCCATGCAGGAACTCAAAATGAAGGACCTTTAGGAAGTCCTTTCCTGGGCAGAGGAAGATGAAATGGAGGCCAGGTTCTGGAAAAGGAGGGCACCTGGTCACCCTGTTGTTTGGTCAATCTCAAAATGGAAGTAAGGGCCACCAGGTAAAGCCTTGTTCCTATGTGAAGAGCCACATTTGCTGTGTGGGGAATGGCTGCAAGTGCGACCCCTCGCCAAGTCCTCTGCCGCCCTTTGTGGCACCTGCAGAAGGCGCATAATGGTCTTAGGTGTGGCCCTGCCATCCTGGGCCCTAGAAGGCTCCTCTCTAGCTGCTCTGGGCCGTGTGGCCCTAGGGATGTCCGGCTTGTGTCCAGATTGCCGTGATCTCACCGGTCACCCATCAGCTCCACCAGCCACATGGGTCTTCTTGCAGGCCCACTGGCTGACAGGTGCACCGCTGGCTTTTCCTCCCTGGGATGCCCTTGCCTTCTCCTTTCCATTTCTTTTTTAATATATATATATATATATATCTTAATATACATATTGCCTTCTCCTTGTGTGCGGCGCAGGGGAGGTTTTCACCTGAGAGGTGCTTCTGCAACAGGGCTGGCTCAGCGATAGACCTCCACAATCACACACACACACACACACACACACTACTTTCCATTTTCTGCGTATTTACTCCGTTCGCCTCAAATTGCTAAACAAATTACTCTTGCATTCTGCGAGATGCAAATAGACTAACTGAAGTGATGTACCAAATGCCAATTTAATTGAAGTAATTCATTTAATCTAGTTGGTCTTCAGCGTGGCAGGACCTGCAAGACAATGAGGGAATTGGCATCATAATGAAGATGAAACGCTGGAAGGAGGGAGGGAGGGAGGGACGGACAGACGGACGGACGGACGGACGGATGGGGCGCATTTTAAGTTTAGCTCCCAAGGATTTGGTGGGCCCAGTGGCCTGCAGGCTGCAGCTAGGGAGAGAGATTGGGTCCCCCTCAAAAACCAGTAAGATACTGGTGTCTCTGGTCCCTGCTCACAGTGTCCGCTTGAGTGACCAGTGAGAGGCATGGGACATTTTCACAGACCTAAAGACACAAAGAAGGTGGGAATCCGTCCCTCTTAGAGGATGACCTCCAGGCGTTTTCTAACATGGATCCGCATCAGACTGCAAGCTGGGGTTGTTGGCTTTTCTGCCACAGAAATGCATGCCTGGCTCCACGCACATGTTTCAGGATGGAGCCATCTTTTATGCATGCTCTCCTGGAGACTAAAGCAAATGGTTCACATTTTTCAAATCTATGCTCATGTGTGTGAATCAGGAATGTATGGCGTTCCAGTCCAGAATGTGTTAATTGGGTACAGTGTATTGTTGCATCAAAATGTGCATCCCACAGATTTCTCGCCCATTTCACCTTGGACCTCATCCTGGACGTTGAGCCAAAGTCCTTTGAGACCTCCAACCATGAGAGGAGGAACTTCCCTTCCCTTCTACGCTTCATTTCACTTGTCAGCCACATGTATTGGTCTAAAAGGGTTTTTCATAGCAGGATCAGCATTTAATAGCAAGTGGGTCTAGTAGAACCATATTATTATTTATTATTAACTTTTATTTATAAAGCACTGTAAATTTACACAGCGCTGTTCATACAATCTTTTTAATGGGACAGTTCCCTGCCCTCAGGCTTACAATCTAAAAAGACACGACACAAAAGGAGAAGGGAAAGGTGTTGGGGAAGGGGATCAGGTCCAGCAGTTCCTCTCTACCTCCGAGGCCTGGATCAGGGAAGAGGGACTGGAAGGAGGGCTTGGCTTCTTAATGGATGGTAAATCTTCTTCCAGGGAGGCCTGTTGGAGTTAGCCTGCCTCTAGTAGGATAATACATATAAAACACATAGCAATACAGGAAATGATTCAATAAAACAGGCTACAAAGAACATCAACAAAGAACATCAAATCCAGGACCATAGTGTCCTAGAGTTGGAAGAGACCCTCTAAGAACTATCTACTTCAACCCCATCTGACCATGCAGGAAGAGACATCCACTATCAGTCAACAGAGACTGATTAGCAGTCATCTCAATTTTCCTGCCAAGGAGTTGCATGGAGGCAAAGTGCGGGGAAAGGGATTCCGGTTCAACCTTAGGAGGGACTTCCTGAGAGTAAGGGCTGTTCGACGGCAGAAGATGCTGCCTTTGAGTCTCCTTCCTTGGAGGTCTTTAAACAGAGGCTAGATGGCCATCTGTTGGGTATGCTTTGATGGAAGGTTCCTGCATGGCAGAAGGGGGCTGGACTGGATCAGGGCCCTTCTTGGGGTCTCCTCCAACTCTAGGATTATATGACTCTATAAAGTCCAGTCATCCAAGGTGCAGCAACTCCCTCGGAGAGATGACCATCAGGCTGCCCTTGCACCGTGGTCCAACTGGGCATGCCAAACCGTTTTGAACTTCCCAAAGGGCAGAAGACCACTGCAGATCCCATTATACAGTCAATGCCCGGCTGGCACCCAGACAGGCATCATCTTGCCCTGTTGTGCTTTTGAAACATGATGGACACGGAAACCAAGCATGAATAAGTGAATTAATGGACACCGCGCCATGTGCCACCTTGATTCAGCTTCGCAGCAAGGAAGATGGCAGATCCGCTTTGGCAGCTGAAAGTGCGCCACGACCCTGAGCAGAAGAGAGGGAAATACCTGCAGGAAGGAAGGGCCGCGTTTCCAAACATTTCATGCCCAAACGCTGCCAGGTGAGAGGAGGCATCTTTGGATGGGCTTTCCCAGGGACCTGCTCCATTCTCTAATCCTGGTGGAGATGCTATAAGGCACGGATCTGGAGGAATCTTTTTTAGTCTCCATCTCGCTTCCCTGGGGAAATGCCAGCCCTTAATCCCGCAGCTGCGAAGAAGGGGACTGAGAGGCACCCCCAAATATTGATCACACTCCCGTCTTATTTGAAGAGCAGCGCTGACATTTTAGTGTGGAGATTAGCTGAGGAAAGGGGCTCCTGTTCCCAGTCTCTGTTTTTGGAAGTGCATTGAGACAGTTTTATTGAGGAATGTAAATGCAGCACAAAGGCAAATGGTGGCCAGGAGAAAGAGTCCGGAAGAAGGAAGGAGGTTTCTTGGAAGGAAGCCGGAGTTGGAGGAAAATACTACCTGATGTAAAGGACAGCAAAACATAGAGGATGCCGGGGAAGGAGGCCCTGTGTGCGAATGGCGGAGGTGGGGAAGGGATGAGGGTCCAGACAGTTATGGTCTTCCAGGTGTTTTGGACTTCAGCTTCCAGAATCCAAGGCTATTGGCCAAGAGGGCAGAGCCTTCTGGGGGCTATAGTCCAAAACACCTGCAAGCCCAGAGTTTGGGAATCATTGCTCCAGAGCAACCAGAGGACAGGATCAAAATTCAAAATGGCCTGAATAGATTAGAAAACGGGGCCAAAACTAATGAAATGAACTTCAACAGGGAGAAATGTCAGGTACTACACTTCGGGCAGAAAAGTAAAATTATTATTATTATTATTATTATTATTATTATTAACCTTTATTTATGAAGCGCTGTAAATTTACACAGCGCTGTAGATGCCATCTTTTTAGTTAGAGGGTTCCCTGCCCTGGGGCTTCCAATCTAAAAAGACATGACACAGAAGGAGAAGAAGGGAGTGGTGGAGGGAAAGGGTCAGAGGTCCAGCAGTTCCTCTCTACCTCCGAGGCCTGGACCAAGGCAGAGGGACTGGAGGAAGGGCTTGGCTTCATAATGGATGGTTAATCTTCTTCCAGGGAAAATATATACTCTCAAGTAGGATAATACATATACAGAACATAGCAATACAGGAAATGGTTCGATAAACAGCCAACAACAGAACATCAGATAGTAAGCGACAATTATGCAATGCACAGATATAGGATTATGGGGGACACCTGGCTGAATGAGAGACTTCTACATGTGAAAGGGATCTGGAAGTCCAAGCAGACCACAAGTTGAACTTGAGTCAACAGTGTGATGCGGCAGCTAACAAGGCCAATGCCATTCTAGGCTGCATCAATAGAAGTATAGAGAAGTAACAGTGGCCCTTTATTCTGCTTTGGTCAGGCCTAATCTAGAATACTTTGCCCAGTTCTGGGGAAAACAATTCAAAAAGGACGTTGAGAAACTGGAGCCATGTGTCCAGAGGAGGCAGAGCAAAATAATGAAGGGCCTGGAAACCATCAAGCCCTATGAGAAGAGAGTTAGGGAGCTGGGGCTGTTTAGCCTGGAGAAGAGAAGGGTATGATAGCCCTGCTTAAATATTTGAAGGGATGTCATTTTGAGGAGGGAGCAAGCTTGTTTTCTGCTGCTCCAGAGACTAGGACCCAATGGAGCAATGGATGCTGCAAGCTCCTGGAAAAGAAATTCCAGCTCAAGATTAGGAGGAACGTCCTGAGAGTAAGGGCTTTGACAGAGGAACACATTTCTTTGGAGACTGTGATGGAGTCTCTTTCTTTGGAGGTCTTTAAGCAGAGTCTGGACGGCCGTCTGTCAGGGTTGCTTTGATCTGGATTTCCTGCATGGCAGAATGGGGTTGGACTGGATCAGGGCCCTTCTTGGGGTCTCTTCCAACTCTACGATTCTATGATTCTATGATTCTATATCCTCCACAATTTGAGCCAAGATCCTGCATGGACCAAGGGCTCTTCCTGGCTTCTTCCCCCTTGCGCTCTGGGGATAGCAATGCGCAGAGACCCTGGGAGCTTCTTGTCAAAACCCACACTTGACAAGCAATGGAAGACCAAAGGATTCCTAAATCTTCTCTCTCTTCCTCACTTTCCTTCGTTATCCATGCCCAAATTAACGGACTATCAAACCCCATCACTGTTTTTGCTACACTAGAATTTATTTGCTCAGATTAGTAAAACTAGTACAAGATTTTGCTCTCCAATATCAGGGGTAGTTTGGGCAAATTTTTAAAGGAGTAGAAGTTCTGTGCAACGCAGAGGCAAAGTCATGGCCATGCGCTGGTCATCCGAGCAGGACTTCTTCCTTTGCAAGTCATTGTATGTAGATCCAGAGATTTTGCTGGAGTCTCCTTCTTTGGAGGCTGTCTTTAAACAGAGGCTGGATGGCCATCTGTCAATGGGAGTGCTTTGATTGAGAGTTCCTGCATGGCAGGAGGGAGGTTGGGCCAGATGGCCCTTGGATCTCTTCCAACTCTAGGATTCTATGATCTCTGCAGAGCACAGAATAACATTGTTGGGAAACCATTGCCTTCTCTCTGCCCCTCCTGAGATAGAGAGGATTTTCCTGCATGCATCTCTACTGTCTTCTATCTCTATCTGCATGCCATTTGGTCCTGCTAAATTCCAGGGGCAATAAATACCTTTGTAAGTTGGTAAACAGATCATGGGATCTAGCTAACTTCCTTAGGAAGTCCTCTCCCACAAAATGGATCTCTCCTGCTTTCCCGCCTTCAGTCTCTCCATCCCCATACATTGCTCTCCAAAAGATGATGGTGAGATACAAACTGCTTTTTTGGCCTGAACTATTCATTAGCTTCCATGTCTATGTAGATTGAAGCCATTAGTAAAGTTTTGTTTTTTAAACTACAAGCTCTTTGTGTCGGCTTCAGTTCTATAGAAGCATCTTATGGCAAAAGGCCCTTTTTGCTGCTCTTCTGATTCTAAAGCAAGATCCTCCTCATAGGCTTGGCTTTGATAGTTTTGATAGTTTTGTTTCCTTACCAAGGGCTGAAGCCTCAGGAAACTTGAATTCCCCTTCAGACATTCATGCTCTGAAATGGCATTACTTTCATCATGAATGATTTGGACAGCCATGTCCATCCTGAATGCTGCCATGCACATGTGCCAAAAATCTGGAGTCATGAGCCATTTTCCCATGGGGTCATTTCTGGTATGTAAGCATGTGTTCAAAACAGTATATCCCCAACCAGGAAATGCCTTCCAACCTGTGCCCCAAATCTAGTACCTAGCTGCCAGAAACCCACCTATTTTTGCCTTTATAGCAATAGCAAGTATATTACTATACCACTTGTCAGTGCCTTTAAGCAGTCCCAAAGCAGTATTGACAAAGTGTAAGCGAATTGCCTCCAACGATTTTAGAGGAACTCATTTTAGGGACATACAGAAGGATCCAAGGCTGAGTGGACCTTTCCCTCCCGTCCTTTAAATGGCAGCCCTTCCTGAAACCATCCCAGCATCCCAGCTGCTTATCTTGCAAGCAACAGGTCCAGTGTCCAAGAGGCGCCCCAGTTGTGGCCCTTGCAAAGGGGTCCTTCCCACAAGACCCTCTCATGCCGCAATGCTCTGCCCTTGAAGGCCAATGGTGCTCTGCAGCTCTGAAATGCTACATGAAAATGACCCCAATCCCTCCCAGATGGTATAACACTCATCATGTTAATACAGTGAGTTGCCAGACTTTCTCTCCATTCTGTCTGTCTGTCTATCAGTGTGATGATGCAGTGCCAAAGGAGTGCCATTAAGCCGCACCACCGTGGCTATCGCTCCCTTTGCAGGGCGCAAAAAAGATCCACTTTGGGACAGTGCAAACTGCCCCTTTTACAGCCAGATCTGGCCTTTGCAAGAAGCCATAGCCATGGCGCCACAGCTTTACGGCACTCCTTTGGCGCTGCATCATGCAGACACAGCACCAAAGGCACGCCATGACGTTGTGTGCCATGTGGAGCAGTGTGCAGCGTCATGGCACCCTGGGGGCGGAGCCATGGAGTCAGAGCATGACTCATATGGATGCCATTCCCCGACTCCACCCCCAGAGAGGCCTTTATGGCCGGTATGCATAGTCCTGCAAAAGCCAGATTGGGGCCGTGGTGTGCGGTTGCGACAGCCCTGATCTGGCTGTAAAAGGGACGGTCTGCACAGCCCCTGAATGAATGAATGAATGAATGAATGAATGAATGAAGAGAGAGAGAGAGAGAGAGAGTGGTTTGTCCCCAGTTCCCCCTCCCCCCAAAAAGAGCACCTCTGAGCCCCGTGCAAAGAGCCGGACAGGAAGGGCCGGGGTGCCTTTGGGAGGGAGGTTTTGCCTCAACCTGAACCAACCTTGGAGTTGAATGCAAAAGCCCCAACGCCGCTCTTTGAAGGTCTCCAATTCAATCCTTGCAGCCTATTTTTAGCATCTCTAATGCCTGGAGTGTGTGTTCAGGAGACAGATGCTCAGATGCAGGAAAGCTCCTCCAGGCCGGGACAAATGTCACCTGAATGTCGACTGATGGGACAACGCCCCACACAAACACACACACTCAGATTGGCACACCTTGGCAGGCAGGGAACGTCAGCCAAAGGCAGGCCTGTGACAGCCCTTTCCGTGCCCCCGGCCATGGCCCCTGCTGCCCCACTGACCATGGCTGGGTCAGTCCCCAGGGAGGCCGAGGGGAGGCTCCCAGGAGGGTCCCTTGGAGGGCTTGGGAGGTTGCCCCATTCCCTCTCCTGCTTTCCTGGGTGCAAACGCTGCCGTCTCCCCTCATTCAAGCATCCCATTCGCTTCTCACTGAATCCCAGGGCAAGGCCTTTGTAAACTGGTAAAGGAACCACGGGATTTGGGTCGCCTTCTTTTAGGAAAGAGATTCTCCTTCTCCTCTGCGATCCAACGTTCTTTGGAAAGGGGGTAAAATAAAGATTTCTTCGTCTATGTGAACTATTTGTGAGCTAATCCAAAAACATCCAAACAATGATACTTTTGTGGAGTCAAAGGCTTTCATGGCCGGCATCCATAGCTTTTTGTGGGTTTTTGGGGCTATGCGGCCAAGTTCTAGAAGATGGAAGAAATGGCTTTCCCTTCGTTGGAGGCAGAAGCCTCAGATGGCAAGGTCCCAGTGCACTGCCTCTCTCCATAGGATTCCTGTGTGACGGCTATCGTGAAACCCAAAAGACATCTAGGGCAAGCCCTGTTGCCCATAGAACAAATCCAGTAACATCCAAACAATCCAACCAAAATGCACATTGCCATGTTGAGAGCTTTCAAAGTCACACTGGCTAACTGAGGATGTCGCATCTATGCGTATGTAGGTTCAAGCTATTAGTAAGCCTTTGTTTTAACCTGGAAGCTACTCGTGTTGTTTCGGAGTCTGTCTCAGTTCTTAGGAGTTTCTCACAC
>NW_024803407.1:0-8380 GCF_019175285.1 Sceloporus undulatus | reverse complement strand
CATTTTGATGGTCCTAGCCATTGATGTTTTAGATCAGTGGCTCCCAACCTGTGCTCCGTGGAGCCCTTAGGGCTCCGTATGCACTTCCCAGGTGCTCTGTGGCCACTCCAGGAAAATGAAAGAAATAAAAATTGAATGAAATTAAAGAAGAAAGAAAAAGTAACACTACTCCTAAACACCATTAACTTGTAAGACATAGGCCTCTTAGGGACTCTGCTGTAGAAATTGATGCTAAAAAGGGCTTCATGAGTCAAAAAGGTTGGGAACTCCTGTTTCAGAGGAACACAGAAGAAAGAAGTACAGGAAAACAGAGCTCCTGAAAAGTTATTTTTATGTACACAGAGTATCTGATCATTAAGTATTATTAAAATTGGGTATTGGACATGCTTTTCAGTCATCTTAGTTTGATCATGAATTCCTCAAGATGCGTGTTTACTGAAATGGTGATTGGCCTTGCATAGAATATTGCACATTGTGATATGAGAAAGATGAGATAATACTGGAAATTCACCACAAACAATAATTGAAGATGTTGAAGCAATTAACCCTTTGTGTATATACATCTTCTCATAAAATTACAGCTGGCAAACAAGTATTTGCTCCATGCAGTTGAATGAGCAAATAAGCAAAGGAGAGAGGGATGATTAATAATAATAATCAGGATGATAATAATTACAACCCCCTTTTAAGCACTTGCAACTATCTATTCAATTAATGTGGCTACACAGTTCTCAACTGTTCCCATTTATTAGTGTCCTGACTGATAGATTCATAGGATTGTAACACACTAAAAATATCAGTTTGTTGTGAATCAGAATTCCATAGTCAGACATTCAGGAATCTTTCATCTGCATGTAAAACATATTGATTGCTCTTTCTTTTTTTAAAAAAAAATATTTTTAATGATCTATTAACACACACATAATTGTAAATATATAAATCATATACTATAATAGCAGTACAAGACTATTCCCCTTTCAAAAAACCAAAACAACAAAACAGTAAATAAAGAAAAAAGATAACAAGTATTGACTGTCCATTTCCCAAGACAGTGTATCCCTTAATTCTTTCCCCCAATCTTTTCATATATAAGCTTCCTATATTCAATTCACTCTTAATTTTAATGCCTTATAACTAAAACAGGAAGAAAAAAACCTGCTGTTTCCTTATACTGTCATCCCTTTCTTAACCTAAACAAAATCAATCAAACTTCAAAGCCTGCTGATGCCTCCTTTGTTGCTCTTTCTTAATTAGATTCGGCAAAAACTGAAGAGCAAACAAGAAGCGATGGAGAAATCTGAGAGAGCTAAACAGCTTCGTGCTCTGCGAAAATATGGCAAAAAGGTGAGCACAACATTTGTGACAAAATCAGAGATTCTTCCTTAAAAGGGGGGGGAGGGGAGAGTTACATCTAACTACTGGATTCCTTAAGTGTGCTTTTTGGGAAAGGTGTCTCTCTGTGGTCCCAATAGGAAGCATTTTGAAAAAAGATGAATTTGCAGAGAAGAACAATGTCTGTGTTCTGCTTCATGTTAATAGGTACAAACTGAGGTATTGCAGAAGAGGCAAAAAGAGAAGACCACAATGTTGAACGCCATCAAGAAATACCAGAAAGGTGAGTCTCTCTCAACCCCAACCGTCACCACTACGTTTTAGCAGAAAAGTGTGATCCTCTGTGATATGAAAGCAAGAGCTTGTGTTTGCAGGAAGACATTTAGGAGTCTTTATTCACTGCCACAAGCAGAAGCAGTATACAGTGAGCCCTTTGTATATGATAGGGTTGGATTCCAGGGCCCCCTATGGATATCAGAATCCGTGGATGCTCAAGTCTCATCAAACATAATAGCAATGTAGAATGGTGTCCCATATATAAAATTGCAAAATCAAGCTTTGTTTTTGGAATTTATATTGTTTTTCAATATTTTCAAGGTGTGGATGGTTAAATCCATGGATAAAAAATCTGTGGACAGAGAGGGACAACTGTAAAAGGGGATGTGCGTACTGTGGAGATTGCTTAGCAGATAGTATGTTGATCTGGTTTCAGAATTTCATGCTCAGGGTGGTCTAAGTGGATAGCATGTGTATATTTCTTACAGTTTCTCACACATAACTGTAGATAAAAGGTATATACACACCATTGTTTGCTGATCAGGGAGGCTCAGATAGGTAGTAGCCTTCAAAATGATGTAATGGTTTATGATGTTTTATTAATCCTCATGGTTTTGAACTGACCAACATTTGTTTTTTACAAACTTCTTGTTTTGTATTCTGATAATCTAGTTACATTAGTTGACAGACATTGGTTTGTCTTGTCTGTTCTAAAATGGTAGTTTGGCATCTTTATTTTTAAAATTCTGGATATATTAATATATTCTGAATCAGTGCATTAAAAATTAAAGTTACTCTCCATTAGGACCGCAGGAGTAGGAATGTCAGAAAAGAGGTTACATCCCTCCTTCTTTATTTGAAAGAGCAGTTGTTATGTTATCTTTGTGGCCAGATGGAGGCATTTTTGGCACAGTATGTTCTGACTATATATTACCGCCCAGAAAAAAAGTGGGAGAAAATAGGGAAAACCAGCTTTCCATCCCTAACTGAAAAAATACCTCAGTTTCCCCTCACCTCCCCCTATCTAGTATGATCTAGTTGTTTTATCTCTATAAATTCCACTGTCCTACTCTATTTACTAATTGGTAAATCAGGAATTATAATAAGCTGTCCATGGTTGGAAATCTGGGGCACTCCAGATGTTGCTGGACTTCAATTACTGTCAGTGTGTGTTGAGGTAAAATTGGAATAGTAGTTCTTCAACATATGGAAGATGGCATATTCCCCAACTGTTCTCCAGCCCATGAACTCTGTTTAAAATATGGTAGATCGTTTTAAAAGTGCATGTGTACCTACCGTCTTACATATGCATTCTGGGGGATGAGGCCTACTTTTATTGAGAACTTCTACTGAAGCTGTTCTCTGTATTGCTTTTCATGCAGGTCTCTCTGACAAACTGGATTTCCTGGAGGGTGAGAAAACATCAGCTCCTCAAGGAAAGAAGGAGGGTACTGGAGGCCAACCAGTAAGGAAAGGGTAAGACCTAGGAAGTAGAAATATTTCCCAGAAATACTTGTATTTATTTTGTTTTGCCATAAATAGGCCTTCTGTTGAATAATTTCTTGTTCTCTTTAGTTATCCACTTGAATTCATGGGATAACACAATCTTGCTTTTTTAATTTTTTGGTAGAACAAAAATTCACCTATTAAAAAGCATTTCCCTTAGTTTTGTATGGCAAATTTCTTCACAGTTGGGAAAGGAGGGAGTTTTTCAGTTTTCACAATATATGTATACATCATTGCCTTCCATTTTAAATCTTGAAGTTCAATTCTAGTTTTTTTAGGGAGGAAGGAAGGGAAAGGGGGGAGTAAAGGTGCTGCCATATTTCCTCTCCCCTCCTTCCTTCCTCAGTTTTATGCTGCAAGAGACACTGATATTTTTAAGGCTTCTGGTTCTTAGATTCATTAAGGGCTTGTTTAAAGTAATTTCATTTGAAAATACCTGTTCCATCATTTCAAATGCTTGGGACTAGCTGTACCAGTGAGCAAGATGTATCCTCTAAGACTGAATTTCTCATGACCTAAAGTCTTGTTACTGTGGCCATCTTTTTACATAGAAGTTACATATCAACTGCTGGCTTTTAGTATTCCCACTGTGGCATCATTTCTTTGCTGTGGAATGAGTAGTATATTACCATTAAGAATATGTAAGAATGGGAACATTTTGTACCCCATGGGAGTGTGAGAGAAAGTGCTGCTTATAATGAATTTTGGCAGTGCTTGGATATATATTTTGTGAGAAGAGAGATGTGTTGAAGGGCCAATCATATCCAGGTGTCTGGAGAGAGGTGGGCAAGTGCCAAATCATGATGAATAGATTTTTTGCTTTCAGACCAAATGCAAAACGACGCTACAAGAACCAGAAGTTTGGTTTTGGTGGTAAGAAGAAGGGGTCAAAGTGGAATACCAAAGAAAGTCACAATGATGTATCCAGTTTCCGTGCTAACAAAGCCCACTACAAGGGGCCTGGGAAAGGAGGAAAAAAGAATGCCAATGTAAGTACCTTCCAAGGACAAGAAAAAGAGAATAACCTTGCTAAAATGCAAAGTAGGATGACTGTTCTGTTGTTGTGTGCCTTGAAATCATTTCCAACTGATGGTGACCCTATCATGTGGTTTTCTTGGCAAGCTTCTTCAGAGGAGTTTGCCATTGCCTTCCTGTGAGGCTGGGTTTCCATGGCGAAGCAGGTATTCAAACCCTGCTCTCCAGTGTCGTAGCCCATCACTCAAACCACTACACCACACTGGCTCAGGATAACTATATTACTCAAACTTAATAAAAATTTTATTGTTTGATATCCTGATATGCCTTAAAGGACCTAACTTGATCAGACTGCCTGAGAAACCCATATGTGTCACCTCAAGTTTTATAGTAGAGTAGTACAGCAAATAATAAATGTGAATTACCATCAACCATCTCAGTACGTCTGGCTACAACTGCACTGCTTGGGGAGTATTCGTCTTAGCATGTGGCTTCTCCCTTTCTCTTTCCTTTGTTGTTGTAAGGCTAGGTGAATGTGATAACCTATGTGACTTTGTGTTTATCTTAAATTCTCTTTACAGAAGAGGCCTGGCAAAAAAAATGAGGCAGAAAATGAAGAACCGTTCCCGATAAGGAGTGAAATGGACATTTCTTTCCCCCCCAAGTTCTGAATTCAACTGATGCTGACTTTCACCTATAAGACCATTTAGCTTATTATGGAAGCAGCAGCTGGTTCCACCTGACACTGAGTACACCAGTATTTATATAAAAAAGACTAACCAGATACTTCTTGTTGCCTTGTTTTCATACTGGCTTGATCTTTCTAGAGCCTTTTTATGTGAAATAGTGGATTAAAAACACTTTTACAGGTTTACCACTCCTTCATTTTGTTATGTGACAGATCCATTCTGGCTTGCTTTGAAAGGGTCCCAGGATCCTTCCATTCACTGGTCTATTCAGATGGAGCAGCTTTGTAGTCTCACAATACTGAAGTAGCAGTTACTACAGTATTTCCTGAGGGCAGTGGTCTCATCCCTTTCTTCATCAGAGGAAATGGGAAATTGATGCGAAAACAGCATATGCTCATAAAAACAGAACTTCTGGCTGGGAAACATATTGTATATTGGCCAGCAGTGAGAACAGAAAAAAGGCATGGTTGAGAACAAGTTTATTTGAAGCACTAAATGTTCAGAACAGCGAGCAATCTTCCTTGCCTATAACCTTTGCTGGCTGCCTTGTCACAATTAGGATGTAGGGATTCTGCAGTCAGAAACCCCAAACTGATGTCCTTCCACTAAGTTCAAACGTTCCTATGTTTCTTCTATCTCTTATCTTTTGACATTTCCTTCAGACGCCACATAGCAGCCATGTATTGGGTGATTTCGGTGCTCCGACTGGGGAAGTACAGCCTGTTGTCATTGCGGTTGACATTGACCTGTGAAGGAGATCATAGTATAAGAACATCTGGCATCAGAGAGAAACAAGGAGTGGTGTTCTCTGAAACCTCTCCCTTATCCCCAGCCACTGACATGCCTGGCTTTGAATAGGACATAAGATACCACTTACAAATGTTCTAGACTTACTTAAGAATCATAATGGTTCAAAATCATTTGATCTCTCAGTGAAAGCTAAATTTTTAGGGTATCAAGTTTTCCACAGCAGCAATTGTGCCAAACAACTTATCTCCCTGAAGTCTCTTGAAATACCACTCACCAAAGGGGTGGACTGCCAGCCAATTTCCTGGCTTTCTGTTTGTGGTTCTGTGTACTTCTTATTTGGTTCAAGTGCAGCATGATGAATAATCTTCAGGAATTCAGCTGTTGGGTTAAAACATCAATACAATTATTTACTATAGATTGAATACAAAGTATGAAAAGCCATCATGCTGTCATTTCTGCCAATAATGAGCTCTGCACCCTTGTCTTGTGCAACTCTTGCTGGCTAGTGCATCGATGTTCTGACACATTCATTTAATAGAATAATTTGTATGATGCCTTTCAGGTTAAACCCTTCAGGTGACTCATTGAATGAAACCAAAACGACACTGCAGTATTTACAGGAATAATAAAAAGAGAAGCTATTGCATTATTTGAATATGTTACTGGTCCTTCTTGTGAATGAGATTAGATGTCTTTCTTTGTGGCATTCTATTATTAGGGTTTGAATGAAAATTAAAACTGCAACCAAAGCACTTGCAGCTAACTTTGTGTCTCATACAGAGCATTATCCATAGTTCTGCCTAATTGTAAAGCTTAATTATTCTAGTATGTACAAACAGGAATGAGTCCAGTACAAGATAATTGCTCTGTTTGTTTATTTGATCTGCAGTGCATGGAGCCCTTTCATTTAGAGAGTGAATTTAGTTTATTCCTTAAAGCAAGGGGTTCTTACCATCTGCAGGCTCCTCTATATTATCATGCCAAGATGCAGGCTTTCCAGTGATGGAGTAGACTAAAGGGAAAAACAGAAAAATGCAAATTAGTACCGAACAGACCTTAAGCAACAGCAGAGGGAGAAGGCCCTGGGCCAAGCTGGACATTTGTTGTTTTCTTCCCCACCGCTCTTCTTTGGCAGGTTCTCAGGTGCAGAGACACCTGAATGCACATTTCCAAACACAGCTGCAATAGATGTATAGTGGGTAATGCATCCATAGTATGGTGGCTAGGTGCACAGACCCTTGGAAATTCAAGCGCTTTCCTGTATTGAAAGGCATGAGCTTTTGTAGACTTGAGTCTGTGTCTTCAGATGCATTTGGAAGTAGACTGGAGTCTAGGAAAGCTCCTGCTGCCAACTTCTTTCTACCAATGTTTCGGAAAGAGTGGCGCAAAAGTTAGTAGGTGGAACAGGATTTCCGCATGTCTTGTTAAGGGATCTTATCAATGGGTACCCTAAGAGGACCCCATCGAGGGGTTTTCTTGGCAATATTTGTTCAGAGGGGGTCAGTCCTTGCCTTCCCCTGAGGCTGAGAGAGTGTGACTTGCTTAGGGGAAGCCATCTGGAAGCTGTCAATGCCTGAGGCTGCATCCACACAGGAGAAATAACTCAGTTTAACTCTTTTCTAGCTCAAGGCTATGGAATTCTGGGAGTTGGAGTTTGTTGTGGGGCCCAGTGCGGAGCAGAGCCCCACAACAAACTCCAACTCCCAGAATTCCATAGCCTTGAGCCAGAAAAGAGTTAAACCGGGTTATTTCTCCAGTGTGGATGCAGCCTGAGAACAAAGTTCGAATCCCCACTCAGGACAAGTCACACTCTCTCAGCCTCAGGGGAAGGCAATGGCAAACCTCCTCTGAACAAATCTTTAGGGTCAGCATAAAAGGCATCCCCCCCCCCAGAACCACCCCCACGTACTGTGGAGGGAGGGGTTCATGGCATACTCGGTGTGGAGGCGCTGGCACCGCAGCTCCTTCCGAACCGTCTCGCAGAAGATCTTGTTCTGGCTCACGGGGTCCAAGGGCTCCTTCTGGACCCCTTTGGCCCCGGCCATCCCTCCCTCTCTCTGTCCCTCTGCAGCTGAAGCCTACTTGGCTCCTCTGGGCCTTCAGGCCTTTTGGTCTCCTAGCAACAGAACAGTTAGAACGCAGCGGGAGGAGGCGTGGCCAAAGAAGATTCTGGCCCCGCCCCTCTCTCCCAATTGGCTGCTGAGTTAAAGCTCCCGAAGCGCCCATTGGCTCCTGGGGCTGCAGCTGGAGATTTGAATCCGCGCGTGGCAGAGAGAGATGAATGAAGGGGAGACAGGAAAGACCCAGCGAGACGGAGCGGTCTGAGCGCTGGGCTGCCTCTTTCGAGTCCCTGCTCGGCCACGAAACCCATTGAGTGACTGGGGGAGTCACACTCTCTCAGCCTTAGAGGCAGTAGGCACTGTGGACAGTGACACTCTCTCAGCCTCAGGGGAGGAAGGCACAGACTCCGAAGGCCGTGACTTTGGAAGCCATGGGTCCGATTCCCAAGTCGGCCATGAACCCCACTGGGTGACTCTGGGCGAGTGACACTCTCTCAGCCTCAGGGGAGGAAGACGCAGGCTCCAGAGACCGGGACTTTGGAGGTGAGGGGTTTGACTCCCAGCTCGGCCACGGAGCTCACTGGGCAAGTCACACTCTCTCAGCCTCGGGGAAGACTCCGCCGAGTCTTTATAAGGCGCTGGCTCTGGAGGCTCTGGGATGGAGGCGGAGGCCGGGGGGCAGATCCTGTGCACTGTGGCCATAGAGCACTTGGGGTCAGCGGGAGCCCCGAGCCGCCGCCTGCTCCGGGAGGCGCAGGTGACCCTGGGGCGGGATGAGCTGGGGGCCCTGGC
>NW_024803406.1:7263-8385 GCF_019175285.1 Sceloporus undulatus | reverse complement strand
CGTTTTGATTTCTAATGCGGTAATATCCGTTCCAGGAACGTTTTCATCACGTGATGATATGGAACGTTCTCAGAACGCAGTGCGATAATCTTCTTAATCTAAAGACGACAGAGGTGCTTCTGGTCTGTTGAAAGGGAATAGGAATTCAGCCTGTGCCAGATGGAGTTGCATTCTCCTTGGAGACACAGGTTCACATCTGAGTGTGTTCCAGAATTCAACAGTGAGCCTGGAAGTCCAGGTTTCTCTGGTGGCTTTTGTACAGTTAAGGCTTGTGTACAGCTGTGCCCTGCCTCCCATTCAAAGGAAGTACTAGAAATAACCATCCCCAGTCACAGGATCAAAGATCACTCACTGTTCCACCAGAATCTAACAAAGGAGGCAAGAACATTTGTTGAAAAGAAAGAAAGTACAACTATTCTTTTGAAAAATTCTTGAAAACTAAGCGCTTATTCTTTAATTGTGCTTTTGGCAGTGAAATATTACAGAGACAGACCAGTGTGAAATAATAATTTTTCAAATGTTTTCAGTTATAGCTACATTTTAATACATCAGTTATTCTCTTATAGTTGTTTCTATCCAATAATAATAATAATAATAATAATAATAATAATAAATTAGCTATATAACTCAAAAGAGCATGCATCTCACAAAATTTAGTTCAACACACTGTTCATTGCTAAACCTTTAAGAGTAAGCATTCCTTTATTTATGCTTTTAGATAGCAGTTAATGATATTATATACTGTTTGTTTTTACTTTAAAATAAGGATAGACTTATGGGCTGTTTTTAAAGATCTTTTCCTTTGCTGTCACAGAAAAAAACTGTGAAGCAGGGGGAGATCCATAGCATACTCTATTTTCCCTCCAAAATGATCTTTTCCAAATTTGATTTGCAGACTAGCTCTGTTCCCCTCTGTTTGCCAAACTATTTTTCAGTAATACTGTAGTGTTATATATGTCTGATATGAACCCAATAACTATATAAGGGGCACTAATATAAATGGGATGTAGACATGATTAAAGTTCTCACTTGTTCTAATCTAAAGATGGATAGAAGGAAGGAAGGAAGGAAGGAAGGAAGGAAGGAAGGAAGGAAGGAAGGAAGGAAGGAAGGAAGGAAGGA
>NW_024803406.1:0-7253 GCF_019175285.1 Sceloporus undulatus | reverse complement strand
GGGCAATAATGCAAATAAGGTGAACAGAGCTATCTGTGGTCAGCAATTTCTTATTGCTTCAACTTCCCCCTAAATGCCCCCAGTGAGAGGTTCTCTTTTCCAGAAGAGGATCCCTTGTATTCCAATTACTAGCAAATTGGACGTATTTCTCTTCATGCAGCTGATGGTAGGAAAAGTGTGGTCAAGGAGGAATGATGATTGTGGTAATAGTGTCACAATCGTGACTAATGTGCAATTATGAATATAGAGCAGTTAGAAATGAGTACCGTATATACTCATGTATAAGTCAACCTCATGTATAAGTCGAGGGCAGTTTTTGAGGCCAAAATCATGGATTTTGATATGACCCGTGGATAAGTCGAGGGCATGTTACAAAAGATCTAAAGGGGGAAACAAAGCACCACGTCGCGCTCTACATCTCCCTCTCTGAACCTCTCTCAAGGTCACAGTATCAGCATGGGGAAACAAGTCTGGGTGCATACACACACACACACCTCTTTGCATCAGCATTTCCAGGCTCATGGCTTGCAAAAAAAAGGGGGGCACCAGCCTTGCTTTCTCTCTGCCTTTAACCCCAGCATTTCCAGACCTTGGCTAGCAAAATAATAAAAAACGGAGGACAGCAACCAGCCTTGCTTTTAACGCCAGCATTTCTAGACCTTGGCTAGCAAAATAAAAAAGGAGGACAGCAACCAGTCTTGCTTTCTCCCTGCTTTTAAGCCCAGCATTTCCAGACCCATGGCTTGCAAAAATGGGGTCCAAGCCTGGGCATGCTCCCTCTCTCTGCATCCCTCTCCCTTCCCTCAGTAGCTCCTTTTAGCTCCAGCTGCAAGGGAAGGCTGAAGGAGCTCTCTCTCTCTCGGAGAGAGAAGAGGCTGCCAGCGCCAGGACTCAAATGGGGAGCTGTTTACTTGGCCACAGAGAAAGGTGGGCACTTTTTATTATTAACCTTATCAGCAGTAGTAACCTATTGACCCTTCCATAAGTCCATCCTTGATTTTGGAGTCCATTTTGGGGCATAAATTTCTTGATTTATAGTCGAGTATATACGGTAATTCTAGGTAAATATTCCATATTCATGATTGTTACTTCTCTAAGTATTACACTTAAATAGCTACTGGCTGGAATTGTTAATTCTGTACAAACTAAGGCTGCCAGATTGAAAACTGTAGAGGCTTCTGTACCTTTAATGTAGAGGGGCAAATTTCAGCAGATGTTACTTATCACACAACCAGGAAAGAAGCAAAACTCAGCCCGAGTTTTGGGGAAAGGGCAGGATATAAATAAATACAGCAACAATAACAATCCCTGCTGAAATTCTCTGGGTTTTTGTTGTTGTTGTTGTTGTTTGTTTTTTCACAACTGTTTAAAGTAGAGGAGCCCTCTCCTGTGTTTCCTTGGTCATCACTAGCTGTTGTAGGCCTGGTACACACAGGCCAAAAGCGGTGTAGTGCCGTGATACTAGGGTTTGGGAACGCAGGTATAGTTACATGGATAAATGTTTCAACTTTGGCTTTCTCTGGAAGGAGTGTGGGAAGTAGTTGGGTAAAGTGGAAATAGATATCACCTGCAATAACTCTCTTGTAGACATTGCTTATTCTCCAAGACTGATTCAGTGTTGGATTTGCTGGTGATCTATTGCAGCAAAGTATTTCCCCTTGTTACAGAAATCGATATCACAGCAAGAAGTAACTATTGTTGTTGATCCTTCTACTATAGTAGTGTTGCATTCATCACGATTCAGTAGGAAACTGCAGCTTGGAACGTCACCAATATATTTGCCATCTGTGTGAGAAAATGTGACAATGTGAGGTGACACCAACTCACTGAGACCACATAATAGCTTAGATGAGACCAGGGACAGCCGGGAGGAAAGCTAGAGAAACCCATGGAGAGTTAGGCCCACTTGAAATTCCTGCTCATTCTAAGCTCTTTGGCCTGGGTTCACTGATTCTTACCTTCATAAAGTTTTTTTAGCATACAGCGATTCTTCCCACAGGTATTGCAAACATGTTTGCCAAATATGAAGTCATGGCACAGAAGACCTTGGACTGAGGAAGAAAAAATGATTATTGAGCAATATTTTGAACATCAAATAAAAAATATTTTTCCTATTTGATTTTTAAAAAATACATCCTTGGAAACCATCTCCTAATGAAACAGGCATAAAAAGCAGCCTGGAAATTTCTTCCTTAAAATACAAAGAGACAGATTAAGAGAGGGAGAGAGAGAGAGATTTGGGAGAAATGGATTAAATTTTCTCATGCAACTTGAAATGTATTTGGATAAACTGAAATTGCCCACTCGTTCACCGTAACATTTCTGGAAATGCCAAGTGTCGTTTTGTAATTTCTGAACTGCAGGTTACTCCAAGATTGGCAGATCAGGTCACTTTGTGCCACAATTCATGAAACTTTCATCCCTCAAACATCCTTAAAGATTCTCTGAAATCTGAGAATATTTTCTTTGGACTAAACGTAATGGGTTTTACATTTGAGTAGAGGTACCTTGGGATGCATCCTGGTTTAATTTTATCTACTAAAACAACAACAACAAAACCAAACTGTAAGCTGATATCCTACATCGTCAAAGTCTCTATGAGGATGGGGCTCTGTCATTGTAGTTTTGTCTGATAATGCTCACTCCCACAAACCAACCTTTGCAATGTGCCAGTGCCCTGACTGAAGCATTTCTGAGGTGCTGGAGATTGGATCAGTTGGAAAGGATGTCTGGGGCACTCTCCCAGTCATGAGGCCTATCAAGAACGGGCAGCTGGAGAAACTCCTCAGGGCCCTGCCACAACTGCTTGTCTCAATACAGCCCTATGACCAGGAAGGGGCTGCAGGCCCAGATCTCTAGCACCTCAGAAGCAAGGTAGGTGTTTGTTGGCATGTTCAGTTATTTATGACCATCAATTTTAATCCTCATAACTGAGAAAATCATAAATCCATCTTACTATCTCAAAACTGCTGAACAGAGTGCCAACCTACCCTTGTGCTACAGAAGAAAATCATTGTAAATGTGCCACTAAATGTTTATAGTCCCTGGATAACGAATAATAATTAAAAATGGATGGATCTGTTGGACTTGTTTTCTCCCACATTAATTTTATTTTAAAAAATATTAAGCCTGGTTTGACTATTGGTTTTTCATATGACTTTTAAAGGCAATCTCCATCATACTCAGAACTATGCATAGTACCTTGAAATGTCAGATTAAAACCTGGATTGGATCCCTACTCTGCTGCTTTGTAAGCCACCAGCTAACACAAAGAACAAAATAAAACGCTAACCACTGGAAGACTGATCGGGCTGAATTTATGAAGAGAACTGTGATTTAAAAAAAAACAACCAAGAACAAAAAGCAAAGTTATACTAAATAAAAACGGATAAAATGAAAGCACCACCCATCCCTAATTATTATTACCTTTCTCTTTTTGGTCTTACTCACCCGCAGAACAGAAAAGCAGAAGAAAAACACTCAAGAGAAGGCTCTTGTTCATTTTTCTTGATCTACAAAGACAACAAAGCAGAGGAACCTGATCTCTGCAGTTGTCCCACTCCAGACGTATCTCAAGAAGGCATGTGGTTCCTATTTATCTCCTGGGGAACAGGTCTTGTGCCAAGGATGAAGAGTCATATTGCTTTCTTGGCAAGAGACAGAATGTTCCCTCAGAAGAAGGTACCCTACGATTGCCACATTGGTTGATATTTTCAGTAATGTCAGAAGACATTTTTTATACATACAAATTAAATGACTCTGTTTTCCCAGCAGTCCCTTCATGGCTTAAGGCAACCCCATGAGTTTCATAGAGTTAGACAAGGAATCCTCAGAGGTAGCTTTGACTGTCCTTTCCTCTCAAATATAGCCATTAGCACCTGATATTCATTGGTGGCCTCTCATCCAGATACTATAACAATAGCAATAGCAAGTATATTTCTATACCAATTATCAGTGAACTAGTACTCCCTAAAGGGTTTACAGTGTGTCAGCCAGCTGGGTATTCATTTCACAGACCTACAAAAGGCTAAGAGGACCATGGAGCCCTGCAGGAGTGAACCCATAACCTTGTGGCTGCCACTAGGTCTGACGCCACTTAGCTTCCAAGATCAGACATAATCTGGTGACCGTCAGTTATTTAGGCAGGTCAAGCTGCCTCATCCCTACCAACTAAAGGAATGACTCTCTAGCTGAGTTCAAAGTGTGTCTGACTTGACTCCTTTTTTGGAAGACTTTGGATAAGCCACCCCCTCTTGTCATCATAAAATAATGTCTTTGAGACATGTGTAGAGAATATTATTTTACCATCCTACCTTCTGATATGGGGGATGAGATCCACCATTGGGTGACATAAGCATGGGACAGACTGCCCCAAAAGGGCAGACTTCTGGCACCTATTTTTCCACTGGAGGGAAGCCACAGCTGTCAAACTTCCTGCCAGCGAAAAAAAAACCCTCGGCTAAAGCTGTGGTGGCGGCATAATGAGTGCACCACTGGCGCACTGGTTACGTGCCACACAGCACTTACATAACAATGGAAGCACCCATATATATTGTTATGCCCTTGTCACTTGCTAGGGTTGCGGGGCATGTGGGCGCTCCACCCCCAGGCAACCCTAGCACTTGATGAGGGCGTTGTTATGACAGTGTAGCTATGACGCTATATACCTACATCTCCCAATGCAACTTCCAAAGACCTACCTTTTAAACCAAAGAGAAAGCAGAGTGTGGTGGTTTAGCATTGGACTATGACTCTGGAAACAAGAGTTTGAATCCCTGCTCAGCCATGGAAACCTTCTGGCTGATCTTGGGCATTTCACACACTCTTTACTTCAAAGGAAGGCAAAAGCAAACCCCTTCTGAACAATTTTTGCCAACAAAACCCAGTGATAGGATTGTCTTGGGATCACCATAAGAAAATAGAAATGACTTGAAGGCAGAAATCAACAATAAAGCCCACCCCATCTGCTAAACATGGGATTTCTGAGGTGCTGGAGAGTGGGGCACTAAAGAATGGTGTTTATTTTATATTTTAAGTTCCCATGACATTCAGTCATGTACTGTACTGCAACTGGTGGAAGAGATCTCTGAGGCAAAGAGGAATTGCATCAGGGATCTTGTCTGCCTCTTATAGTTGCACCACAGATTGTTAAAGAAGGCAAATGGAAACATCCATCTGATGCACTCCAATTGAGAGAAGGCGAGACCTCTGTTGCTCCCAGTAGCAGATGTCAAGGATCATTTTCTATGCGGGTCAAGCCAGATGAGCTCAGGTCTTGGTTGGCTTTTTAAGGTTCCAAGCTGTGCATCTCAAGGATCACATGTTGCCCACCCTGGTGTTCGTATTGGAAAAATACAGTGGGCTCTCTGTATCCACAGATTCTTCATCCACAGATTCAACTATCTATAGCTTCAAAATGATTTCCCCCCCCCCCCAAAAATATGAATTCCAAAACTTTTGATTTTGCCATTTTATAGAAGAGACAAGATTTTATTATGTCATTGTATTTAATGGAACTTGAACATTCGTGTATTTTAGTGTCCATGGGGGACCTGGTACCAAATCTCAGCAGATACCAAGGACCTTCTGTACTTAGAGAAGAACACTGCATGAAAGCTGGATCTCAGGGCCCCTGTCACATCTTTCCCCAAGTGATGCTGTAGTGCCACGTCACTTTTAAGAAACACAGGAGTTCAGGGAAACATGAAACCTGGTTTCTTTTTGGTAAAGGTGGCTTCCCAAATGCTGACAGGTCCTTAGGTGATTAGGAAAGGGGAGACATGTTGCTCTAGCCATGGGGCAGTCAGTCTATTTGAAAGGTACACTTGCCTCTTCATCACCTTCTGGAAAACAGGTCTTGTGCAAAGAGGGGAAGTATGGTGCCAATTTCTCCTGGGAAAAGATACAACATTGTCCTGAAGTGATGGAAGGTACAAGTTTGCCAAACTCAGACAAGAGTACATCTATTGTTTGCACAATAGATGACACTTTATGAAATATCACGAGCCTTTTTTTAAGCCAGCCATATTGCAATCTATTTCATTTCCCAGCATCCCTTTTACTTTTGATGCTGTCTTCACATTGTAAGCCACTGGGTAGCAACCAAGTAAAATCAGGACTCTCTAGCTACATTCAAAGAGTATGTGACATACCCCTTTCAAAAATGTTGTATAAACCATATTGTTGTAGCTACTGCTGCTGCTGTTATTGTTTGTGGTGGTAGCGGTGTGTACTTTTAAGTTCTTCCTAACTTAGGCAATCCTGTTGTTCTGGGTCCTATTCTCTGGAGCTGCAGAAAACAAGCTTGCCCCATCTTCAATACAACATCCCTTCAAATATTTAAACAGGGCTATCATATACCTCTTAACCTTCTCTTCTCCAGGCTAAACATCCTCAGTTCCCTAAGCTGCTCCTCAGAGGGCTTGATGGTTTTCAGACCTTTCACGATTTTAGTCACCCTCCTCTGGACACACTCCAGCTTGTCAATATTCCTTTTAAACTGTGGTTCCTAGAACTGGATACAGTATTCTAGGTGTGGCCTGACCAAAGCAAAATAAAGTGGCACTATAGCTTCCCTTGATCTAGACTATATCGATGCAGTTTAGCATTGCATTGGCTTTTTTAGCACATTTCAGCCTGCGGTCTACTAGGACTCCTAGATCCCTTTCACATGCACTGTTGTCAAGCCAAGTGTCCTCCATCCTATATCTATGCATTTCATTTTTCACTCTAAGTGTAGTACCTTACACTTCTCTGTATTGAAATTCATTTTGTTAGTTTTGGACCAGCCTCCTAATCTATCAAGGCCATTTTGAATTTTGATCCTGTCATCTGGGATATTGGCTACTCTTAATTTGGTGTCATAGCAAGTTTGATAAGACTGCCCTCTATTTCTTCATCCAAGCAATTGATAAAGGTATTGAAAGGTATTGAATAGCACTGGACCCAAGATAGAACCCTGTGGCTATCTATGTAATAGTTTCCCCTTGCTTTATTCGTGCTCCAATGCATCTACTCATGAGTGGAAGTCTAGATGCTATGGATTCTAAGCCTCAACCAGTAAGATCAGTCCCCAAATAATATAACTGGAGAGTTGGAGAGGATCCTTGTAATCATCCAAATGAATGCTTCTTAAGCTACATGATATGAGTGACCAATAGGGTGTTTACCCCCAATATCCTAGGGGACAGGCAACATATATGTTTCACCAGGCAGGTCCAGCTCCATCAGGACTAGCCTGGAAGAAGGAAGAG
>NW_024803405.1:0-8448 GCF_019175285.1 Sceloporus undulatus | reverse complement strand
TAATAATAATAATAATAATAATAATAATAATAATAATAATAATAGTGAAAATCTGTAAATGAGACACTCCATGTCTTTTAATAACCATATCATTCCCCGTAAAAAGATACTGCTTCCTGCATAAAGCAATCTACTTTACTATAAAATCCCTTTTCCCCTTGTTGTGTATGGATGCAGTTCCCATTAGCCAGCATGGCAATGGCCAGAGAGAAAGCCCCACTAGATGTCCAAGCCCTCTCCTGCTGGTTTTGGACTGCACTTCCCAATGGTCCCAGCCAGGAGTGTCAACGGCCAGAGTGGCAACCTTGCTAGATGTCCAAGCCCTCCCTTGTTAGTTTTGGACTCCAGTCCCCATCAGCCCCAGCCAGGAGTGACAACAGCCATAATGGGAGGCCCACTAAATGTCCAGGTCCTCCCTTGCTGGATTAGGACTGCAGTTCCCATCAGCCTTGGCCAATATTCCTGATAGCCAGAACGAGAAGTGGATTACACCTGTAGGTCACTATATTGTAGGGAGAATGCTAATGAACCTCTCCCCCCCCCATCCAGTGAAACCCCCCCCCCCCCCATCTGCTTCTTTCTCCTCCCTGCCCTCCTCAGCCCCCAAACTCCATTGGGCAACAGCCACTGCCTTTGGTCTGGCTGGACTCCCAACCCTCAGCTCCACAACCCAGACCAGCTGGGATTGACCACAACTGAACAAACTATCATCTAAAGTTATATTTCTGGGCATCCAAACTAGCATTTGGAGAGGAGTGCCTTACATTAAATACACCAAGGATTTGTGTAAAGAACAAAGTCATCTGCCATCTGGTATGGACAGTTTAAATGACATGTGGACAATTCATTGACACTGGAACCATGCAAGACTTTTTCTTTTATAGGCAGAAACAAAACAGGTAGGAAAAATACAGCATGCCAGCACGGTTTGGTTAATCATCTGTGCCTTGACCTTTGAATTGGGTACTTTGTAATAGTTAACCTGTTTTCTTTGCAGTTTATCCTTACTTGCTAATTAGCTTACTTGCTGTTCACTGCTATGATCTTTGGAATAGCAGTATATAAATAAAAAAACAAAAAAATATATATCTAACTAGTAGAAGAGTTATCTTGTTTAATCTGAAAGACAAGCACTCTCATGTTTGCATGAAGGCAGAGCATTGTCTCTTCAGCAGTTATGGGGAAAAGTCTCCTAAAGGTTTGTCGCCATGTGGGGGAATGCCCAGAGCACCTCCACCCATTTCTGGACAATGCTACTACAGTGGTACCTCGGGATACGAAATACCCAGGTTACGAATTTTTCAGGATACGAAAAAATCCCATAGGGATTTATTGTTTCGGGTTACGAAAGTTTTTTCGGGTTACGAAAAAACTCCGGCGCTATTTTAAATGGAGCCGCGGCAGAGCCGCGGCTTTTTTCCCCATTAGCGCCTATGGGTTTTCGGCTTACGAAGGCTTTTCGGGTTACGAAAGCGGCCGCGGAACGAATTATTTTCGTAACCCGAGGCACCACTGTATGTGTGTTGGTGTCTTCAGTGGCTGGGAGCTCAGGATAATGTTCAGGTGAAGCTTCCAGACTGGATGGTGGGTAGGGTTGCCATAAGTCAGGACCTCCAAACTGGGACAAATGTAGGACAAATGTAGGACAAATTGGTTTTCCCCTAATGTAGGACAAATTTTTCTAATGTAGGACACGTTTTTAAAAATGGCGGACACGTGAAAAAATTGATATATATATATTTTAATGTTAATATAAATGCCTGTTTCTTAGGCATGATCAAAATGGAGGACATTTGGGCATTATTTCTAGACAGATGGCAGAAATGGACTTCCCTTTCTGGCAAAACACCCCCGACTTCCAAAACACACAGGACAGCACATTTGGGCATTTCACATGGCTTTACTGAACATGGCCTCTTGCATCAGAGGCTTATTCCATAACCAAACCCCTTGGGTTTAACACTTAGCATGGTTTAACATGGCTATGCATATTGAATATGTCAAGGTGGTTTCACCATTCTTGCACCAAGTGTACTTCTCAGAAGTGTGTGTCAAGGGGCTTTGGTTTTTCTTCACTGCGCGTGAGTTTGTAAAAATCACAGCAATTTACACTGACCAGGCCTCAGAACCAAAACCACACAGAAAAGGCACTTTGGAAAGTCACACTCTCTCGGCTTCTGAAACAGTGCCTGCATGCCTCTCAAGATGACCCACTCATATCTTCATCATCATCATCATCACCACTACACTATCACTATCAAAGTAAGGGAGACTTGTTAGCATTAAAAGTACCCCCCCAAAAAAAAACCCCACCTTGAGGCCTCTCTGGCCACTCACTGACCACCTCCTTCCCCTCCTCCTTTTCCTCCCTCTCCTCCTCCTCCATCTCCTCCTCCTTCTCCCCCTCCTCCATTCGCCTGAGGGCTGGGGCGGATGGGGCGGAGGAGGAGGGTGGTGCGCGGCTGCGCACAGGAGGCAAACCGCCTCCAGCTTTGCCTTGTCCTCCACGCGGCCGCGTGGCCTAGAGAAGAGGGGCGGAGGAGGAGGAGGAGGTGAGTGGCGCGGCTGCGCGGGGAGGCAAAGGCGGACGGAGCCAGCGCCTCTTGCGCGCAGGCACGCCACCCTCCTTGCCTCGCCACCTTCTCCCGCCTCCTCCGCCCCCTCTTCTCCACCCCGTGCGCAAGAGGCACTGGCTCCGTCCGCCTTTGCCTCCTCTATGCTGCGGGTGGGCGCCAAGCTTGGGGGCGAGGGGGCGGAGGAGGAGGGTGGTGCGGGCGCGCGGGGAGGCGCCTCCTCTGCTCCAGGCAGGCCTCGCTGTCCTCCTCTTCCTCCCCGCCTCCCCGAGGCGGAGGAGGAGGGCAGCGAGGCCCTGCAGGCCGCAGCGAGGGCCTGCAGGCCGCAGCAACTTGGCTGCAACTGGGGGGTCCCAGTTTTTGGGCTGCACCTGTGCCAGGAGGTGCCCGGGGCCCCCAAAATCGGGTAATGCATGGGTGCAGCCAGGTTATGGCAAGCCTAATGGTGGGACATGTTTTTCACAGAACGGGGGTTCACTATCTCGGCATTAGATGGCAGTGGAGAAGATTGAAACTCAAATGCAGAACCAAGCACCTGGCAAGCAGAGAGGTGAAACAAGAACCCTCAGCAGGGCTTCTTTGTTAGGGCAGGAAGGACATCATGCCACTTCGCTTCTCTATGAATCCATTGGGAGAGATGGGTAAGGAATGTTGTTGTTGTTGTTGTTATTGTTTCAGTATTATTATTCAGGCTGGTGGGGGGGAGGGAGGATCCTGTAAGGTGAGGGTATCTACGGAGCAGAACAGACCAGCCTGGCCTAGCCACATACTAAGGTTGTGCAGGGGCAGAGCAACTACACACCCCGCAACCCTAGTATGTTGCAGCCTCCTGTCCACATGGGGGCTGCCATGATGAGGTTGTGCACACGCCACGTCCAAACGGCACAGGAAGGAGCTCCTCAACCTGAGAGAAGGCTTTGCCCACCCAGGCTAGACTTTGAAGAGAAGGGCCGCAGAGCGGCCCCTCTCTTTGGAGCCCTGCCAGGTCGGGAGCCAAGCCTTCTCTGAGGCGGAAGATGGTCCTCCACCTGAGAGAAGGTTTCGCCCATCCAGGCTAGACTCCAAAGAGAGGGGGCACAGCAGTGGCCTCTCTCTTCGGAGCCCAGCTGGATGGCAAGCCTTCTCGAAGGCAGAGCCGCGCAGGATCTAGCCAATGGGCTCGCTCCAGAGAAGGAAACCGCGCGGCCATGGCCTCCTCCTCTGGAGACCAGCCCACTGGCTAGGTCCTGCATGACTCTGCCCCAAGCCCTCCTTCCCAGCAAGGCCTAGCATGGCAGCTAGGCCTTGCATTACTGCCACTGCCGCACTAAAAGCGTGGCAACTAAGAGGAAGGAGGTGGTGGCCAGGAGTTCCGGGAAGGCTGCCATACCTGTGACGGGAGGTTCGAAACGGTTGAAAAACTGTGAATGTCCCGCCTGGAACCGGGATATGGCAAGCCTACCTCTGCCACATCACACTGTTGACTCATTTCAACTTGTGGTCTGCTAGGTCTCCTACATTCCTTTAGTATGTAGTCTCATTAAGCCAAGTACAGTGGTGCCTCGGGTTACGAAATTAATTCGTTCCGCCGCCGCTTTCGTAACCCGAAAAGCATTCGCAAGCCGAAATGCCATAGGCGCTAATGGGGAAAAGCCGCGATTTCGTGCGAAAAAGCGCCGAAAAGCACCAAAAATTTTTTCGTAACCCGAAATAACCTTCGTAACCCGGAACAATTATTTTTAATGGATTTTTTTCGTAACCCGGAAATTTCGTAAGGCGGCGCATTCGTATCCCGGGGTACCACTGTATCCCCCATCTTATATCTTTGCATTTCATTTTTCATAAGTGCAGTAACTTACATTTCTCTGTGAAGTTTATCACACTGAGGTTTATGCAGTTCAGATCCGGGGTGACTCCTGGTTCAGCAACGCAAACTCAAGTTATAACGTAACTGTTTTATCACACCTGATTGCCCTTCCGAATCGAGGGGGAATCGAATCCAAGGCAAGTCACGTGATGCAGATTCATGCAAAGCTGAGTGAGTGCACATTGTATTACCACACCAGTACATACCATGCGGATTCAACTATTCGAATTGGGACCCTTGCACATGCTCAGTGGGAGTCTGAAAGCGTCCTGAACCTTTGCACTTCCGGGGTGAAGAAGGGAGCCTGGCTCCACTTTCATGTGAATGCTAGCTGTGCCTTTCTTCCTCCCTTCTATTTTCCTATCTCTGGCAGCCAAATTCAAACGGGGCCTCCGCGTCTGAGCCCCCATCCATTTCAGCCGCATCTACATCTATTCTCCTGTCATTCTCCTCATCTATTTCAGCTATTATCTACATCTATTCTCTTGTCATTCTCCTCATCCATTTCAGCCACATCTATATCTATCCTCCATGTCAAAGCCCCCATCCATTTATTATTATTATTATTATTATTATTATTATTATTATTATTATTATTATTCATTGCAAAATAATCGGTGTAGAAGCTGCACATTTACTTGGAAGTAAATTCTTTGGATCTGAATGCTAGCCTCACGTGAAAGATTGCATCATGTTCTATGGGCTTTAGAGCCCGTCTTGGCACCCAAAGTAGAACTCTTTTTTGGGAGATCAGGTCCATAGCAGATAGCATATCTGTCATGTAATCCTCAGATCCAGACCACAGCCAAGGCTTGTAGATTCTTTTTATACAATATTGCCAAAATCCGACCATATCTCTCTGCCTCTACTGCCAAGATCCTGGTCCATGCCCTAGTGGTCTCACGACTCGATTACTGCAACATCCTCCTGGCTGGGCTTCCTCTTTCTCACCTCCATCCTTTAATCTCTGTTCAGCATTCAGCTGCACGCATTATCACATCCACCCACTGCTCTGACCACATCTCTCCTGTGTTGGCATCCCTTCACTGGCTCCCCCTCCCTTTCCGCATTCAGTACAGTATAAGCTCCTGCTGTTGACGTTTAAAGCCCTCCATGGGCTGGCCCCTCCCTACTTATCAGACCTTCTTTCTCCTCACCTTCCCACTCAGGCCCTCTGTTCTGGTAGTCAAGGTCTGCTGTCTCAGCCCAGGATTTCCTCTGCCCCATCTCGGATTTCCCCCTTTTCACTTGCTGCTCCTCACTCCTGGAACCTTCTTCCCCAGCGAGCAAGAGCCATCACTTCCTTCACCAGCTTCAAAATGGAGCTGAAGACCATCCTGTTCAGAGAAGCGTTCCCAGGCATTGCATAATTGTCACTTGCTATTTGATGTTCTTTTGTTGCCTGTTTTATTGAATCATTTCCGGTATTGCTATGGATTTTATATGTATTATCTTACTAGATAGGCCCCTTCCCCACCACCACTCCCTTCTCCTTCTGTGTCGTGTCTTTTTAGATTGTAAGCCTGAGGGCAGGGAACCGTCCAATTAAAAAGATTATATGTACAGCGCTGTGTAAATTTACAGCGCTCTATAAATAAAGCTTAATAATAATAATTATAACAGGGCATCAGAAACAGCCGCTTTCCCCCTCTCCAGCATGTCTCCTGTTCACAAAACATGAATACATTCATTGCTCAGTAGCTCTCTGCCCTTTCCCCAGCATTTCCACTGGGGAAACCGCATTTCCCCTCGGCAACAATAGAAGTGGGAGGAGGGGAGTACCGGAAGCAAATGGGGCAAAATTGCAGCACGGCATCATGGGAAATGTGGGACCTTGGAGGTTTTGAGGGTGTACCAGGACGGAAGCAAAGTTGCATTCCACACCAGACCAATTCGGAGTGACATCGAAGTGAGCTTGAAAGCGAATTTTGTGATTTCACTTTTTCCCCCGAATTCATCAAAATGAGGAGTCAGTTGGAATCACTGTGGAAGCACCACAGAAGGAGTGCCCATAGAAAGAAATCATGTCTGATAACACATTCATGTTATGATGTGAATGTGCATCGTTGGACCTGCACTCACATCAGAACTGAGCTGCAAACCTCCTAAAAAACCTCCGTGTGATATACTCCTGTGTTGAATTTCATTTTGTTAGCTTTGGCCCAGTCTGTTCGCGTCATTTTGAATTTTGATCCTGTCATGGAGTATTAGCTATTCCTCTTAATTTGGTGTCATCTGCAAATTTGATAAGTATGCCCCCTATTCCTTCATCCAAGTCATTGATAAAGATGTTGAATAGCATGGGCCCAGGACAGAACCCTGTGGGACCCCACTGGTCACTTCTTTCCAGGATGAAAAGGAGCCATTGTTGAGCAATCCCAACTCAAGTGTGAATGACCCCAATTTAATAATAAATAAATAATAAAATTTTTATTTATATCCCGCCCTTCCAAGCGATCAGGGCGGCTTACAAAGTGCACCAATGTGCAAATAACATACAAAGGTTAAAAACAGACACATACAACAACTCTTAAAAACAATAAAAAGCCCCTTAGCCCAACCTCACGGCCACGAGAGAGGAGGGAGGCCCGCAGGATATTTAATCGGGGAATGCCTGATTGAATAGGAAGGTTTTAAGACCCTTCCTAAATTGGGCCAGGGTGGTAGATGAGCGGAGTTCCATGGGCAGCGTATTCCATAGGGCTGGGGCAGCCATGGAAAAGGTCCTTCTTGCAGTAGAAGCTAACCTGGCCCCAGGCACCTTCAGGAGTTGCTGCCCAGATGTTCTGAGGGTGCGAGGCGGAATGTACGGAGAGAGGCGGTCCTTCAGAAATCCTGGGCCCAAGCCATTTAGGGCTTTATAGGTGATAACCAACACCTTATATTGAGCTCGGAAGCGAATGGGCAGCCAATGGAGATCTTTAAGCACAGGTGTTATGTGGCTGGCCCTGGGAGCGCCAGTAACCAGCCGAGCTGCCATATTCTGCACCATTTGTAGCTTCCGAGTTTGGTATAAGGGTTGCCCCATGTAGAGTACGTTACAGAAATCCAGTCTCGAAGTTACCAGAGCATGTACAACAGTTTCAAGGTCCCCCTGGGCCAGGTATGGGCGCAGCTGGCGAATCAGCCGAAGCTGATAACAGGTACTCCTGACCGTCGCATTCACCTGAGCAGTCAGGTGAAGGGACGAGTCAAGAAGCACCCCCAGACTGCGCACGGAGTCCTTCACGGGGAGCGTGACCCCATTCAGAACAGGTGGAACCACCGCCATTCCTGGACCAGGGGAACCTATCACTAGTACCTCCGTTTTCTCTGGATTTAGCTTGAGTCGGTTTTTCCTCATCCAGCCCATTACTGACTCCAGACAGGCCACGAGAGGAGCGACGCCACCCCCAGTCACTGCATCAGTCGGAGACATAGAGAAAATGATTTGGGTGTCATCAGCGTACTGATAACCCCGCGCCCCATGTCTCCGGATGATCTCTCCCAGCGGTTTCATGTAGATGTTAAATAGCATGGGAGACAGAATGGCTCCTTGAGGGACCCCGGTTTTAAGGGCCCGCTCACTGGAGCACACGTCTCCCAGCTGCACCATCTGGGACCTCCCAGAGAGGTAGGACCGGAACCACTGAAGCACAGTGCCCCCGATTCCCACCTCAGCCAGGCGCCCCAGAAGGATACCATGGTCTATGGTATCGAAAGCCGCTGAGATGTCCAAGAGCACCAACAGGGACACGCTTCCCCCGTCGATGCTCAGACTGGTTTGGAGTCCAGTTTAAAATGTAGTGTGAATGGCACCTAAAATGAAAAATACAACAAAACAAAACAAAAAAACCCTTCCCTCTTATCTCTTTTCCAGAGTGAAAGTGGCCCTTCTTTCCCTGATCCCATATGAGATGCAGTTCAAGCAAACTCAGCAGAAGCCTCTGAGGAGCAGAGAGGGATATTTAAAAAAATATCCAGGAACCTCACAGGAAATTTGGACCAAGATTTCTGGAAAAGGCAAACTTTTGCTCCTACTTCTAGTTC
>NW_024803404.1:8078-8452 GCF_019175285.1 Sceloporus undulatus | reverse complement strand
AGCTTTGCGCTGGTTTTGGGGGGAAATGAGAAAGTGTTGGGAGGGATTGCCAACAGAATTAGGAGATGCATTGCAGGCTATGGACACTTTGCTCCAGACTCACATTTTGTGTTCTGGAGGCCATTTTGTGCTGCTTGTAGGGAATAATGTTCCAGAACCTTCTCTGAGGCCTCAGTTGAACAGAGGCTTCTCTTTCTCTCCTGAGGCTCCAGAGTCAGAAGGAGGCCAGGCTCCTTGGGCAAAAAGGAAGGAAGTGTGTCTCTTTGTTTGTCTTTTGTTTGTCTTATACAGTTGTGCTCCTTCTGGGGAACATGGTTTTAAAAGGGGTCAGAAATGGGGATGATAGTTTTAATACAAGCCTTATTATTATTATT
>NW_024803404.1:0-8053 GCF_019175285.1 Sceloporus undulatus | reverse complement strand
CTATCCTCCCCCTTTCTTCATTAAAGAAAAACCTCTTCAGGAAAGAGGACACAAAGACACACCAAGAAATGACACTGCCTCCTTTTGGCCCAAGGAGCCTGGCCTCCTTTGGCCTGAGGTCTCAGGGAGAGCAGAGGAGTCTCTCAAGTTCAACTGAGGCCTCAGACCTAAGGTTATGAACATTCTCCCAGTCGGAAGCAGCACAAATGGCTGCTGAAGACAAAATGGCCACCAGACCACAACCGGATGCCTCTGCCTCAGAAGACTGGTGGGGGTGGTGGGTTCGTATTGATGATGCTTACGGTCTTGCAGCCGCTCTTACCTTCCCCCCCAGGCGCTGATAATGATCATTCATCATCATAATCTTTGCTTACAGCATGAGAGCACCATTAAAATACATTGAAATCCCCTTTGGGGAGTTCCCCGTTCCCACTATTCAGAGAGAGCTGGCAATGCATAGAAGGAATGCTGGGCCTCCTTCTCAACCACCTTAATGGCAGTGGCCAAAGGAAAGCAACAGAGTAGACCTAAAGCAAGGCCCAGCCAGACCTCAGGGCAACAAGTGAAGCCTCGTGGTTCAGGCCTTGTCACTCGTTGTTGCTCACTCCCCCTCCCCCCCTCTCTCCTTCCTCTCTGTCTGTCTCTTTCTCTCTCTTACACTCTGCTCCTTCCTATTTCCTTTCCTGTCCTGTCTCTTTCTCCCTCTGACACTCTTCTCCTCACTCACTCTTCACCCCACAGAGCTAATAGAGAAGCAGAAAGCAGCTCCTCCTCTTATGAGGCTGGACAATGTGCGGGGAAGAGCAGCTGGAAGCCTGCGCCCACTGCCCCAGACTCACATTTTGTGGTCTGGTGGCCATTGTGTCCGGCGTCCATTGTGTTCTGGCAGCCATTTTGTTTTCAGCAGCCCAGTTCTTACGGTTTTGTGCCTTTAACGCTAAAGCCCAGGCGGTATCTTATTACTGTTACAGTGGTGCTCGGGTTCCGAAATTAATTCCGTACACGCTGGCCGCTTTCGTAACCCGAAAAGCCTTGTAAGCCGAATAAATTGCCATATGCGCAATTGGCGGAAAAAGCCGCGAGATTCCGTTGCGAAAACAAAGCCGAAAAAAAAAAGCACCAAAAGTTTTTTTCGTAACCCGAAAAAACATGTAACCCGAACAAATATTCCCTATGGGATTTTTTTTCGTTATCCCGAAAATTTCGTCACCTGGGTATTCGTATCCCATCTGTTACCACTGTACTGTTAACATGTACTTGTAACCTCTGTTATACTTAGAAAACTGTCTGCATATCAACCGATCAGCCTGCATGAGAATCCACATTAGACACAACTTCATTGTTTTTTAAAATGTATTTTGGCAGGTTGTGTAGCGTATATGATCTTGGCCAGAGAAAGCCATTGGGTCCACCTCCTCTCTTTAAGAGAATTTTGCTCTGTATTTTGGCTTCCTGAAGTAGGGCGTAACATCCCCCAAAGCTCCCAGTTTTTCCTGGATAATTTAAATATATCACCCAGAATTTTTCATCCCTCCCATTTTCAACTCTCGGAGTATGAGCACCACAAATGTACTACAAACAAAATTTTATTAGTTGGAAAAAAATTCGAAACATATCTACATCTCAGGGAGGGGGAAAGATTTATGGTGTAGACCTTTCCAATTGGTTCTCAGACACGTCGCCGTAGGTCTTCACCTAAGCGAATAAAGATGAAATTAAGAAGCAATTTTCTTTTGGAAAACGACACACTCCTCTCCCAACTGATATCAACTACTAACATTATTATTCTCATATTATAGTTAGTCGTAGTAGTAGTAGTATTAGATGTACAAGACCTTACCATTAAACTGTCGTAGCCGGTAATACCAAACTTTTGAGGACAGTACGTACCTCAAAAGGGATTATTTCCTCAGTGTGGATTCAGCTTTGTTGAGGAACTCTGCGGCATTTTCAGTCAGCATTGTTTATTTTGCAGCGTATCCCGTATTTTGGCCCAGAGAAGGTGACAGGCATCCTCCTCCTTTCCAGGACATGTCTCCATTTGGATCCTGGCTACGAAGCCATGGATTTCTAATACATGGTTTGTTGTAGCTTACATTTTTTGCTTGAGGGCACCTACCTTTGGGGAGGAGGGCATTGACACCTTTTGTCAGAGAGCTTTCCAGGGGTTAAACTGCCATTTTGCTGTGTTGCTGGAAAACAAACCACTCCCAGAATTCCACCGCATTCAGGCGAGGCAGTAGTTAAGTGAAAGTGATCTCACACCAGATTACTTTCTCCAGTGTAGAGGCACGCCCATGCCTTTTGCTTCTCTTATGCCTGAGATCTCAAAGGGCCCCAGCCCTGGCACCACAACAAACTACAAAATCCCAGGATTTCCATAGGCTGGATTGATGAGAGTGGAAAGCAGCTGTTGTGGCAGCAGTCCTAAGTGTGCTAATGCAGTGTCTTAACATGGTGCACCTCTTGCCTACAGAGTGTTCACAAGACTTTTTTGTTTAACAACTTGTACCCATTAACTCCATTTTCATGTCTTCTTTATTTAGGGGAGGAATACAGACAAAAATAAGCCAAAATGAAGAAAACCAAAGTACCTTGACCAAATACACACTTCTGAGAAGTATACTGGTGAGAACCTGAAACCGAGGGCAAATTCCACTTTTGTTTAACCATGTTTCGCTATGCATTTTTTTTTCGCCATGTTAACCCTGTCAGCGTTACCCAAAGGGTTTGCTGGCGAATCAAGCCTCGGGAAATATGCAAGAGGCAATGTAAAAGCAAGCCAGTTATTCTCTTCTTCTTCGTTCTTTATTCTTCTTATATTCTTATGCTTCAAATACTCTTTACACTATCTACAACAAAAAACAGAGAAAAACAACAACATTGATACTTCTCCAGTCATATCTTGGTTACACTTTCCCTCTTCCTTCCCGCGGCAAAAGAAAAAAAAAAAAAAGGCGGGGGGGGGGAGCAACCCGAAAACTAGAGCCTCCGGTATCAACCTCCGCCTTAAACAAATAGTAATTTTTTCTCTTTGTCAGCTTATTAGTTTTATAATTCCATTACTCGGTCCATAGTCGCTTTTCCCTACTACATCTCTCTACGATGTTCCAATTGTCTGTCACTGTTTGATTAAGCGGAACTGTGGTTTCGACATCTCCGCCTTTGTCTATTTACTATATTATTACTAAAAACCGTTGGAGTTACCACTCAAACCTAATCTGTCTATCGTCCAGGGAGGTTCTGTTCCACTCCTTTCCATTACATGACCACAATCTCCATATAGGCTCTGAGAAACAAGCTTCCTTATATGTTTTATTCAGGACCATCGTTTTTCACGTATGGCTAACAGGGGTTTCCATATGTCCTCGTAATTTGCCTCATACTTTGTCTATATCTCTTAGACGTATCGTAATCAATCCATCTCTCTCACGTTCCCTTGCCCTTTATACCAATTCCTCTACATCAAATCTCCCCTGATTTTTCCAATTCGGCAAATTTCCGATTCCTTGCAGTCGTGATTAAAATAAAACTACGGGTTCAAGTATTTTCTTACCTCGCTCTCAGTCACAATATTCCACAAATATGTCTCTGGCGTTCGGTTTCACCTTATATTATAAATTCTCCTTATACAGTGTATACTCTTTCCAACTGTGGGCATGACCACCACATCTGATTAAAAAGTTCCCGGAGTTTATGCACCCCTCCAGCAGTTTGTTCTATCTTTTTTATACCATTTTAGCAATCTAGCCGGTGGTCGGTACCATCTATGTAACATCTTTATAAATTTTTCTTAATGTCAAGACACATGTAAAATCCCAAATCTTTTCCCACGCTCTTCCCAATTTTCTACTCTCATCTTCCTGCCTTATATTCTTTAGCCATTCGATCATTACTATGTTAATGTTCTTTCTTCCACATCTATTTTTAAACAAAGTTTATATAATTTTGAGAATCATCCTACTATCGTTATTTTCTTTCATTATTCTCATATCCTACATTCTGTTTTTTCCATGGTTATTCCATATTGTTTCACATTATCTTTGAACCTTCCTGGAACTGCCCGTATGTAAACCAACCCATCTTCTATTCCCTTCCTGTCTCTTTGTCCCAACTTTTTCCTTTGAATCTTGCCTTCACGTTTCACAACCTGTCTTTATATTTCAACCACCCTCCATCAATAATTTAATTTTTCATGAAAGCTTCCGTTGTTGATGACAAAATCGAATGTGGCTATAAATTTTCCCTTTATATTTGACCCAAATTCTTAACAGAGTTCTTCTAATTCTACATAAAGCCATGTTCAATGCCCAAATGTGTGTTTGGAATTGGGGGGGGGGGGGGGCTGGCCAGAAAGTAAAGTCATTTCTGCATCTGTCTAAGGAATAATGCCCAAATGTCCTCATTTTGCTCATAGTGCCTAAAAACAAGGAATTTTTATCGTAACATTTCTAAAAAAGCATCAATTTTTTCGCGTGGTCTCTGCGTTTTTAAAAAATGTGTCCTACATTGAAAATGTTGTACTACATTTGTCCTGGTTTGGAGGTCCTGACTTATGGGCAACCTAGACTGAGAGGAAAAAGACAATGCCACAATCTTTGTTCCTGGTCATCTAGATCTCTTGTGTGATGGATTATTTGGTTTAGCTCTTCCCTGGAGGTCTTCCCAACTTGCTTATAAAACTGACAGAAGTTAGGGCAGCCTCAACCGATCGTCAGATATTTACTTATTTATTTGAATTTTACGTCTTTTGGGGAGGTCAAGTTCTTTGGAGGCAGAGAAACACTCAGGGCCCTTTCTTCCCTTCCCTGGCAATAGAAATAGGAAGACAATATTCAGCCATTAGGAATGGCTTCCTTTCATGTGGCTCCAAAACCATGAGCTCACTGCATCAAAATGGAGGACCAGCCTCTCAAAGCCAGGGTTCATCTCTTTCTAGGAACGAAGAGTCTCCGAGACTTCTGAGACTGCCTTGCTGACCCGTCTCCCCCTCCCTGGCCCTATTGGCTGGAAGCCAGTCCCTCCCATCCACAAGAATGACATCCTTAGGAAGGCCTCTGACAATCAGACAAGATAGTTCTTCTGAAGCTCGTGGAAGGAGATAGGCCTGAAGACAGGAAGTGGGGGAATGTGTCGTGGAGATCGATAGAGAGAGTTAAAGAGCGGATCTTGGAGTTCTCTTAGTGGAGCTTGTTTATTATATTTTAAACTTTTCTGATTGATATTATTCTTCCTTTGTCCCATATCTTAATATCTTGTGACTTTATCAGTTATATTTTTATTAATACATACTCCTTGAGTATTTACCGATGCTCTTTACTGTTTGGTCGGTGAGCTGGAAACAGTAAGAGTAGAAATAGGTTCCTTAACTGTCCCAGTGTAGGTTAAGGGAAACCTTTATATTCCTGGAGGCAGCTGGATTTAAGGCATTAAGGTCTCTGGTAAGGCCATAAATCTATTAACCATAAGCCTCTGATCTTTGGCTGAAGAGGGGGTAACATAATATATATATTATTTTTTATTATTACAGGGCCGCAGTTGGCTGCTTGGACCCGAGATACACAGAGTCATGGAAAAGCCCATCTCACTCAAAATAAGACTGAAGTTGCCATCTACGTCTTTGTAATATAGCTACAAAACTGATAATAGCATTTGGATTTAGTTTTAAAAATATGCAGATAAATGGCTTTAAAACCCTTTCCACGCCAGCTTTGTCTGGTTTGGGGGGAATAGAAGTGTTGGAGGGAGGGACTGCCAACATAGGAGAGCCTGCAGCTATGCATTTGTCCACTCACATTTTGTTCTGGCATTGTGCTGCTGTGACGTGGGAATAATGTTCCGAACTCGCTGAGGCTTCAGTGAACAGAGGCTTCTCTTTCTCTCCTGAGGCTCCAGAGTCAGAAGGAGGCCAGGCTCCTTGGGCAAAAAGGAAGGAAGTGTGTCTCTTTGTTTGTCTTTTGTTTGTCTTATACAGTTGTGCTCCTTCTGGGGAACATGGTTTTAAAAGGGGTCAGAAATGGGGATGATAGTTTTAATACAAGCCTTATTCTTATTCCTCACAAACATTGGGCTTTGGCTTCTAAGAGGAGGCTTCACCCCCAAAAAAGGCCAAAAGGGGCTCCATTGGGAGGTTTAAAAGTCTCCTCAGTTTTCTTATTAAGAGATGTTCAGGCAAGAAGGAAGCTGACCGACCAGACCATTTCATAGGACCAAATAAACATAGAAACAAACAAGAACAACTAAAATAAGGCTTAGACAGATAAGTAGACGGCTTATTTTTTTTAAAAGGAAACCCATTATTAGGAAGTTAAAACAAGACTTGGGTGCTTCTGCCCTTTTACAACCGACTCAGGCTGTATCTGCACTGCAGAAATAATGCAGTTCGAAACCACTTTAACTTTCCTGGCTCCATCCTGTGGAATCCTGGGATTTGTAGTTCATTGTGGCATCAGAGCTCTCTGGCAGAGAAGGCTAAGTGTCCAAAGGTAAAATTCCAGGATTCCATAGCACTGAGCGGTTAAAGTGGTGTCAAAGTGCCTTAATTCTGCTGTGTGGATGCAGCTTTCTTGGGAAATTCAGGCAGACCCAGCTATTTTGTGTTCCGGAGGCCATTTTGTGCTGCTTGTAACTGTGAGGAATAATGTTCCAGATCCTGATCTGAGGCCTCAGTTGAACAGAGGCTTCTCTTTCTCTCCTGAGGCTCCAGAGTCAGAAGGAGGCCAGGCTCCTTGGGCCAAAAGGAAGGGTGTTTCTTTGTGCCTCTGGCCCTCCATTTTGGGGCGAAGGAAGGAAGGAAGGGGCCTGTGGGGGTCTGAGGAAGGGATGCAGGGACTCAGGGCCAGTGGGGAGGCTGGGCTTTGGGGGCTGGGAGAGAGAGGTGGGGAAAGAGATCCTCCCTTTGGGCCCTACCTGGGGAGGGTCCACCGGTCCTTGCCTCCCTCTTTGGGAAAGGGGGCCCCTTCAGCCCCCTGGACTAACTCCTGCCTCTCATTCCTAGAATGGCTGGGACTCAGAGGAGTTTCCTAGGCATTGTCACCTTCTGCCCTCCATGGCCATTGGCACTGACCTTCCCTCCCTCAGCCCTTGGACCTCCTCCTCCTTTGCACTCAGAGCAACCCTTCTCTACAGCTGAGGAGACGGCTTCTGACCCGGGAAGCTCCGGCCATAAAGGACTGCAAGAGAACCCTTTCCGGGGCTGCAGAAGTCAGTGTCCTTGTACTGACTGTAGGCCTTTATTCCTGGAGCTGAAAGAGGACCTTTGTTTAAATGCTTCAGTCCAGGATTGTGTAGAAGGGCTGCAGCTGAGAGAGTGATCCCATGCTTTGCAGGCATAAAACCCCAAATTCAGTCTCTGGCAGCATTGTCTTCCCAGAAGGTGGAAGTGAGATTTCCAGACCTCAGACACACAGTGCACCAGTGAGTCCTTTTTATGGGGACTGTGTGTATGTGTTGTTTACTAGAGATTTGTGAGATATTTGTTTCACTGGGTTTACAAAATGAATTTACATAGGTCTTCACTTCCCAATCCAGGCTGCAATCTTCACTTATAAACCTATACATTTATAGATTTTTGTTGTATAAGTGCAACATATTCAGCAGTGTGCATCTTTTTAAAAAATATACAAAGAAAAGTGAAGAAACTGTGATATTGACAATAGATCCATTCAGAAAGAATGCACACAAATGTACATGCCTCAATTTCTGTGTGCCTTTAGCAAGCAGAGGAAGGAGGTACATACCTCATGCTCCTGCTATGAGTGACACACACATATTTTGTAATTATCAATTTGTAAACTGCTTTGATCTTTTTGGAAAGGTGGTATATACATAATTTTTTTATTATTATTATGTTATTATTATATTATAAACGCAGCAGTTAAACTCAGAGATTTGTCTCATTTGGAAAAACGAAATGATTATTTTCACCAGTGTCTAAATGGGGAAGGGGCATAATGAGGGGAGGCCGTGGATCAGATACGTAAAGTAATACAGGTCTCATCCAGCCAAGGGGCCGGAGTTTCTCCATCTGGGAGATAAATCATAGAATCATAGA
>NW_024803403.1:2246-8453 GCF_019175285.1 Sceloporus undulatus | reverse complement strand
CTTCATTTACAACTCCAGATTAAAGAGAGAGAATTGCTTAGTGATTGTGGAAATAAGAAAATATCTGAGGAATTAAATATTATTCATAGACAAATCTCCTTATTACTAATGGAACAAATAAATATTAAAAACAAATTTGTTAAACAGAAGTTTTTTTACTCGGCCTATAAGCCAGGTAAAATGCTTGCCTATAAGCTAAGAGAAGAACAACGGAAGAAACTAATATTAAAAATTAAATATCATGGAACTATTTTTTCCAATCAAAAAGACATTGAAAAATCCTTTGTAAATTTTTATACAAATTTATTTAGAAAAGACTCTACTACGGAAGATATAATTAAAAAATACTTGGACAATAAGTCTATTCGGAAAATAGTGCCAGAACATTCAGAAATACTTAACAGAGAGATTACAATTCATGAGATCCAAACAGCAATACCTGTATTGACTAGTAAAACTGGTAAGGCTGCCGGTCCTGACAGCTTCCCGGCGAAATATTACAGATCCTTCTCAGAAAATTTGATTACTCCCCTTCAGTTAGTAATGAACAATATTTTGAAGGGAGAAATACCAAGAACTTGGTTAGAATCTAATACAACTCTGATCCCTAAGATTGAAGACACAATTTTAGAACCAAAAAACTTTCGCCCAATTGCACTACTTAATGTAGATTATAAAATTTTCACCAATATTCTGGCTAATAGGCTTAAAATTGTTTTGAAAGAGTATATACACTCCGACCAGGTCGGATTTTTGCCTGAAAGGAGAATGAAAACTAACGTACGGCATATAATTAATTTAATAGAGCATCATGGCAGAAGATGTGATAGACCACTTGTGTTAATTTTTGTTGATTTTGAAAAAGCGTTCGACCGGGTTAATTGGTTATTTTTGAAGGAATTATGTAAGAGAGCCGGTCTTGGTGAGAATTTTGGAAAATGGATGAATGCAATATATCAAAAACAGGTGGCGAGATTAATTATTAATGGAGAAAAAACCAAGGGGATTCATGTATTTAAGGGAACGAGACAGGGTTGTCCCCTTTCTCTCCTGTTGTTTATTTTGATTCTGGAGGTCCTAACTGATGAAATTCGTAACAATATTGAAATCACAGGAGTCAAAATTAAAGGCACCAAAATGAATCTTAAGGCATACGCAGATGACTTGGTTATATCTCTCTCGAAACCAAATGAGGATATAGAAAGGGTTAATAAATCTTTAAGGCAATTTGGTAATGCCTCCGGTTTAAGGGTAAATAATGAGAAAACTGCTATGTTGTTGTTTAATTTAAATCCCAAAGAGAAGGATGAATTGCAAAAATGTTCTGGATATAAGGTTGTAGATAAGGTTAAGTATTTGGGTATTTGGATATCAACTAAAACTTCAGACTTATTTAAAAACAATTATCATAAGGTCTGGCAAAACATTAAAAACGACTTGTCCCGTTGGGATAAGGTCAGGTTGTCATGGATGGGGAAAATTGCCACTGTAAAAATGTGTATTTTGCCTAAAATAATTTTTTTGTTCCAAAATATCCCAATTTTGACAAATGATAAACCTTTCAGCCAATGGAATAAAGACATTAATAAATTCATCTGGGGTGGGAAGAAACCCAGGGTGCGTTTTAAAACTCTTCAGGATGATACAAAGCGTGGAGGAATTTAAAAATATATTTTTATGCCTGTTGCTTTGAATGGATGGGAGAGTGGTTTAAGTTGAACAATAAGCAACTTTTAAATCTTGAGCTGTCAGACGAACTTTTTGGTATTCACGCCCTCTTGTTTTACAATAAACTTAAAGCAAATAAAGAGTTTTTAAACCACTCTATTCGTAAAGCGCTTATGAAAGTTTGGCTGAAGTTTAAACCCATTCTGTACCCCAAGATCCCTTTGTGGACTTCTATAAATGAGGCGTTTTATAGACATGATGAGGTTTGTCTGGGCCGTTGGATCACATATGAAGATCTTACTTTGGTTGATAAGGAAACAAACTCTCTGACTTTAAAACCTCTTGTAACATTGGAAAATGAAGGCTTTAAATTAAATTGGTTTCTTTTTCGTCAATTAAAAGAGAGGTTTTCCTTAGATATCAAGATAGGTGGTATAGAAACCCCTGTATCCCAATTCGATAAAATTATCTTTGGTAAAAATAAGAGGAAAATCTCCAAATGTTATAATTATCTGTTAACCATTGAAATGCATGAAGAAGTTGTTAAGCCATCTATGATCCGTTGGGCACAAGACCTACATGAGTCACTGCCCCTATTGCAATGGGAGAAAACTTGGTCTTATGGGCTAAAATATACAGCATGTATTGCGATCTGGGAAAATTTTTATAAAATGCAGAACCGGTGGCATCTTACCCCTCTAAAAATGTCTAAGATATATCAGAATCAAAGTCCCATCTGTTGGAAATGTAAAAAGGTCTGGGATCGTTTATACATATGTGGTGGGAATGTGTACATGCAAAGAAATATTGGGTTCAGATTCATGTCAAAATGCAACAAATCATAAATTACGAATTTAAATTTGATCCAAAAATCTTTCTATTGAATATGATCACAGATGACAAGCTGGAAAACAAACATGGAAAATTATTATTTTACATGATTTCGGCGGCTAGATTGGTCTTTGCCTCTTGTTGGAAAGGAGATGTCCATCCTACTTGGAATGCTTGGCTGCTTAAACTTTTAGACTTTATGGAATTGAATAAACTTACATGCTTTGTTCTGAACCTGAGTTGGGATAAGAGGAAAATGAATTGGCAGCCTTTGGTAATCTTTTTAGAGTCTGAAAACAAGACCCACAATTTTATTTGGTAACTAAATAATTATCGTTTGACGTTTTTTCTTTTTTCTTCTTCTTTTTTTAGATGTATAGTTAAGCGATGCTGATTGCTGTCATTAATTGTGGAACTGTTAAACTAAAAACAAGTACATAAGTTATAAATGTATGAATGCAACTCTGGAAAGTACCACCGAGTTTAAAATTAATGCTTATTTGTATTGCTGTATTATTTCGTAAGAAAGGGATATTTTCTTCTTTTAGGGTTTTTTTTTTTTTGTATTAAGGAACTTTGCGGAGCAAAAGATCGCTTCTGTCCCTCCGAGGGAAGTCATTTGTTGTCTATTTGTGTGGGTATGTTTGGAGATTGTGGGTTGGATGCGGTTTATCTGCTTTGTATGTTTGTAACTGTCATATGTAATGATGTATATTATGTTGTGCTGTTGTTGTATGTTTTTTATGCTAATACTAAAATTTAATAAATACTATTATTTAAAAAAACCTTTGCTTTGCAACAACTGTGTTCCCATTGATTCAGAATATCAGCAAATCTGTTCTTCAGTGTCATGATGCATTTCCCAGCAAAACTTAATTCTTAAATTCTGGGAACACCTGCTTCCATAACAGAACACTTGCGCACTTTAAATGATGGATTTGAATCACGTAGGTCTTAAGTATATTGTATCATTCCTGTATAATAATAATAATAATAATAATAATAATAATAATAATAATAATAATATCCTGCTTTTCCCAAAAAATTGGAACTTGAAGTGGCTTACCGTTTAAAAGAGCATAATACAGACAGACAAGGGTGAGAATTAATAATAATAATAATGTTTATTTATATACCGCTTTTCCAAATTAGATCAAAGCGGTGTACAACAGGAAGTACAATACAAAGTCAAAATAAAACATAACAGGCCTCTCTCCCCCTCAAGATGGTGGTCGGAAGGGGGGGGTTTTTCTTCTTCAGGCAGGCAGTTGGAGCTAGCCTGCCTCTCTCCCTTCAAGATGGTGGCTGAAGGGAGGGCTTTTCTTCTTCAGGCAGGCAGTTGGAGCTAGCCTGCCTCTCTCCCCCCAAGATGGTGGCTGAAGGGAGGGCTTTTCTTCTTTCAGAAAATAGAATTAAACTGTTTTAGTATTAAAAAACATGACATATTGAAAAAATATAGAGTTAAAACAAGATTGCAAACACTTAAATTAAAAGAGTGCAACATCCCCAGCCCATTACTTTCGCTTTTAAAAGCCTGTCTGAATAAAAATGTGTTGTCTGCCAATAGAAGTTCAATGAGGGAGATATTTTTTCACATATATATACTGTATATATATATATATATATATATATATATATATATATATTTGTTCTAAAAGCAAATCCACATCTCATCCTTTTCACATTTACACTCAATACACTTTTTACAACAATATCACAATATACATACTTTCCATTGCCCTAAACCTGACATTTAACATTTAACCACCTATTAACAATTAACTTTACGTTCACCGATTCCCTACCCACTTCTTCCTTTTCACTCTTCTGATGTGGTAATCTTCTGTCTTCATACCTTAGCTTCTCTATAATTTGGATATCTCTTTTGATTTACCCGTATACATTTCCTTTCCTTTTCTTCATTTTATAGTGCTTTTACCTCTAAACCTGCTTTTATGTAACACTCCTTTCTTTTCTTTGACTCACTATCTTGGTTAAACTTTCTTCCTTTATATATCTGACTTGTTGTCATCCTCATATTTTCCATATTTTTCTTCCACATTTTTACCTCAACTATTCTTTTCTTTTCGTATCTTTCTCTCTCTCCCGTATTTTATAATAAGGGGTTAATGTTGATAATTTTATTCCCTTTTTCAAATAATATTTTATCTAATTCATTTCTTGTTTCTTCTGTTCCTTCCAACTTTACATACATTTTAAATCTCTCAGTTATCTGCCAATGGAGAAACCATGTTACTCATCTCTCTAATTCTTCTCTAGATTTTCTTTTATATCCTCCAACTCTGTTTTCTTTATTAGATTCTACCAATGATCCAATGCTCTCTTATTTCTTACCTCTTACCAAACAAAGCTCCATGGGGTGATAACCATAGAGGTAATTTATTGTAGAAAGTTCATTTTTATGTTTGCCAAATTTTTATAACATAGCACTTCTCAAAATAAAATAATAATAAAATAATAATAAAATTTTTATTTTTATACCGCCCTTCCAAAGATCAGGGCAGTTAACAGCAAGCTAAAAACATTACAGTACAGAATACAATATAATCAAACACATCACAATTGTACACAGGTATAAATAAAAGCAAGTAAAAACCCAGTTAGCCAATCTTCTTGCCAACAAAGAGGAAGGAAGACCTCTTAGGTCTTCAATCGGGGAATGCAGCATGGAATAGGAAGGTTTTTAAATCCCTTCTGAACTGAGCCAGGGAGGTGGCTGAGCGGAGCTCTGTGGGCAGCGTGTTCCAAAGGGTCGGGGCGGCGATGGAATATGACTTCCTCGTAGTAGAGGTAAGCCTAGCCCCTGTCACCCTAAGTAATTGCTGCCCAGATGTTCTGAGGGTGCGGGGCGGAATGTACGGGGAGAGGCGGTCCTTCAGGTATCCTGGGCCCAAGCCATTTAGGGCTTTATAGGTGATTACCAACACCTTATATTGTGCCCGGAAGCGAATAGGCAGCCAATGCAGGTCTTTCAGCACCGGTGTAATGTGGCTGGCCCTGGGAGTGCCAGTGATCAGCCTGGCTGCCATGTTCTGTACCATCTGTAGCTTCCGGGTTTGGTATAAGGGTTGCCCCATGTAGAGTGCATTGCATAAGTCCAATCTCGAGGTTACCAGAGCGTGTACCACGGTTTCAAGGTCCCTCTGGGCCAGGTATGGGCGCAGCTGGCGAATAAGCCGAAGCTGATAACAGGTGCTCTTGACCGTCGCATTCACCTGAGCAGTCAGGTGAAGCGACGAGTCAAGAAGCACCCCCCGACTGCGCACGCGCGTGATCCCGTTCAGGACAGGTGGAATCACCGCCATTCCTGGACCAGGGGAACCTATCACGAGTACCTCTGTTTTCTCTGGATTCAGTCTGAGTCGGTTTTCCCTCATCCAGCCCATTACCGACTCCAGACAGGCCACGAGAGGAGAGACACCATCCTCAGTCACTGCATCAGTCGGAGACATAGAGAAAATTATTCGGAGACATAGAGAAAATCTTTCTTCCCTCAGACTTTACTGTACCACATGTAAGCATGACATTGAAATCTTAAATTGTCTTTTTCTAATCCTGCCAAGGTTGGCATTAGGATAATCAAAAGTCAGAAATGACTTGAAGGCATGCAAAAACAAAAGTCAGTTGCAACCCCTGCTATTATATTGCTCAGCTCAAGTGCTGAGGCAATAAAGATATTATTATTAT
>NW_024803403.1:0-2236 GCF_019175285.1 Sceloporus undulatus | reverse complement strand
TATTATTATTATTATTATTATTATTATTATTATTATTATTATTATTATTAATTTTTATTTCCCACCTCTCTCAATGAATTCAGGCGGGATCACAATAGACACAATACATACAAAGCATACAATTTACAACATTAAAACCTCATGAAATAACCCTCAGATTACAAAGCATACAAATGAATATAAATGGGGCCGCCCGCCTTGGCGGGACGGCCCAGTTGCTGCTGGGGAGGCCCCGCCGCGGGCCGCAGGCCTCTCTCGGCTCGAGTGGCCCCATAAGCCCCAGCATGGGGCCGCTTGAGCTGTGATTGGCTCGTTTGTGGGCGGGAGGAGGGACTTCCGCCCACGCCGCTGGGAATACAGGTCCCAGAGGGCCCCGTGGGTGGATGTGCCCTCCGATTGGGTGGCGTCATCACTCGGCGCCGCCCATGATTGGCTGGGAGGCCAGGAGGCGGGCCCTCCGCCCTTTCCCGGCCTCCCATTGGTCCAGTGGCCTTTATAAGGCCACAAGGCGCCTGGGCCAGTGCCATTTGCAGCTCGGCTCACCCACCCACCCTCCCTCTCTGGGTTCTGGGTTGCTGTCACAACTTTCCATGGTGGTTGCATAAGTCTTGGATCTGGTGAGCGTGGTTTCCAGGGCTGTGTAGTGCTGGATCGGGAGGCCATTGGGAAACGGGGGTGCTGCGAGTGATGCGGTGTTGCCATTGCGGGGGCATCATCAGTACAGCATCCCCCATTGACAAGGGATAGAGATGCGATGATGCGCATATGCGGATATGCAATCAATCGCCTGAGTGATCGATGGAGTGTGGGCGTTAACCGATAATCCCTTGCCATCCCGAAGCTTGGCGGAGACCAAGCACTTTGGTTCATCCATTCAGTACTGGGCTGATGGGTGACAGATCCAGACCTCTTGCATTGGAGCCAATCCTACGTTATGGTAGCTGTTCTGTTTTTTGTTATGTTAATAAAGTTGTGGCCTTTTTACCTCCAATTGCTGTTTTTCTATTTTGTCTGTGGCGGCTTCCCTCTTAGGCAATGCAAATACAAGTCCAATACCATAGCTGAGCCAGAGTTAGTGTTTGTATCTTATGTAGTCAGGGACAGGGAAAAGGTAAGTATGTTGCTCGTGTCGGCTCTGGTAGAAAGGCCTGCCAGAAGAGATCCGTCGTCTTCTTCTTCTTCTTCTTCTTCTTCTTCTTCACCTTTATTTATAAAGCGCTGTAAATTTACACAGCGCTGTACAAACAATCTTTTAATTAGACGGTTCCCTGCCCTCAGGCTTAAAATCTAAAAATGGCTTTCTTAAAAGCATCCAGGTGGTTATACAATGGATCTCCTCCTGCAGGTCGTTCCAGAGTTTTGGAGCAATCAAAGTGAAAGACCTGTGGGAGGTAGATGTTAATCTAGTTTTTTGTGTCTGTAATAAAAGCTCCCTGGACATTCTGAAAGTGCAGGTGGACTATATGGGGAGAGGCATTCCTGCATGTAACCTGGGCCCAAGCCATGTAAGGCTTTTAAGGCTTGTCCTGTGCCCGGAAGCTAATTGGCAGTCAGGTGCTATGTGATCAGTCCTAGGAGTACCACTGACCAATCTGGCTGCCATGTTTTGGATCAACTGAAGCTTCCAAACTTGGCACAATGGTAGCCCTATCTAGAACGTGTTGCAGAAATCAAGACGAGAGGTTACCACAGCACCAATGCTTCAAGGTCTCCTTGATCCAGGTAGGGTCACAGCTGGTGAATCAACTGAAGTTGATAACAAGCACTCCTGTCTGTCACCTTCATCTGAGATGTCAGCTGGAGCAACGAGTCCAGGAGTACTTCCAGACTGCAAACACAGTCCTTTAATGGAAGTGTGATCCTGTCCAGGACCAGTTGATAAAATTCCACGGACCCGGGTAGCCTATCACAAGTACCTCTGTTTTCCCTGGATTTAACTTGAGTTTGTTTTCCCTCATCCAGCCCATTACCAACCCAAGGCAGGCATCCAGAGGAGAGATGCTGTCTTAATCACTGCAACAGTCGGGCACACAGAGAAACATATTGGGGTGTCATCAGGATACTGATTACACCATGCCCCATGTCTCTGGATGATTTCACTAAGTGTCTTCATGTAAATGTTAAACATCATTGGGAACAGAATAGTACCCTGAGCGACACCAGACTTGAGCTCCCTCTTGGATAAATAACTATCCCCAAGTGACACCATCTGGAACCTGCTCGAGAGGTAGGACCG
>NW_024803402.1:0-8488 GCF_019175285.1 Sceloporus undulatus | reverse complement strand
ACTGTGTACATTTACAGCACTTTATATATAAAGCTTAATAATTATAATAATAATCTGCATCTCTTAAGATTGTTGATGTTTCTTTTTCCTTCTTCTCCTGAGTCTAAACCTGATATTTTCTGCATACCAATTGAACAAATAGGATGATAGGATGCAGCCTTGCCTGGTCCTTTGTCAACTAGGAACCATTCTGTTTCTCCATATTCTATTCTAACAAGAGCCTCTTGTCCCAAGTACAGATTTCTCATCAAGACTATCAGATGGTGACCCTAAAATGAGCCTATCACAGGCTTTCTGGGGCTAAGAGGTCACCCAGTGGGTTTGCGTGGCTGAGGAAAGAATAGAACCCTGGTCTCCAGAGTTGTTGTCCAGTGCTCAAACCACTACACAACATTGTCTCATTAGGTATTATTTAGTGGCAGGGAACTTTTATGTAAGGGCAATACCTGTTGTTGTGCTTTTTAAAGCTCTACAAGCAGAGGTTCTCAGAGGCTTTTGGCTGTTAGCATATCTAGAATTTTGAGGAAGTGTCATTCCAGAATGGCTGTTATGAGGATAACCATTCACAAAGGGCAAGCACATGAGGATTAAAGACAACTAACTTGTCCCTAAATTGGAATACAAGGCCTCTAAATGACAATTTTGCTCATCTTCTCTCTATCTTTGCTTTAGTATCACTCCTTGAAATTACTTCTGAAAAAAAATATTAGAGGGTAAACATACAAGATCTGCTTTTCCCACCCCTTCCTCTCAGATCCCCTCCCAAAACACATGCACTTAACACATTACATCTAAGCTCCCTTTTTTATGCATATGTACCCTACATTCCCCATTCATTTACAGACACAACAAAATCCATCACACAAGTCCACACAGATATCCCACGCTTCCTTGGCACCATCAGTCACTCCCCAGTTATCTCTTACCTTCCACAACACATACAAATTGCACTGGAATCTTTTCTCAAACTAACCAGATGGGCCAGAAGAAGAAAGGATCTTTCCCTTTCCTCCTTTTGCTGTTGTTGCAGGGGGAAGAACAGTCAGTTTTAGCAGGCAGCCTGGGTGTTGTCCTGCAAAGGGAAGAACCTGTGCTGCAGGTGCTCATCATCTACATTCCCTAAAGAGTATTCACTCGCTGCACTCCCACTGTACCCTTATTCTAGGTTAATTTAAGATTATTAAAATAAAATAAAATAAAATAAAAGTTGAATTTAGGATGGGGAAGGGATCTTGGGGGACACCAGTGAGGTGTCTATGAGCATAACATGGGCCCCACACTGGGAAATTCAGCTCCACAACTCATTTTTTTATTGGAGTGACACAATATTCTAAGTATGACAACACTTTAGATTGAAATATAGGTGCTTTTCATTGTAAATACAGGTATCATTGGTTGTATTGTTATTACTTTCAATTTCTTCCCTAATGAAAAAGAATATAAATGTTTTCCTTTAAGCAAAGAATTTAAATTTCTGTCTTAGTCAAGCAAAGCCAGAAAGGTCCTACCAACTGTTTTCCATAGAGTTGCCTGAATTCTTTTAACTGCAATTATGGCACTGCTATCATTGACAGAAGCCACTATCACTGTTTGGTGGGGAAATGCACTAATTGTGCATTTCTTGTCTTTTAAGTAGGAGACACTGTCATAGGCACATGCTTCTGTAAGACACCAATTTGAGGAACACACATACATACACACTACTGTAGCTTCTGTGAGCTGAAAAATACAGTAATCCTGACAAAAGACAGCATAGCACTCAGGGAAATGAATTATATAGACAAACCTGTTTATAAAAAAATTCTAACCTGTTTGTAACAATTGCATTTTTTAAAAAAAAAAGTCAAATCTCTTATTTCAAATTAGCAAATGAGATTTCTTCCCTATTATCTCAGTCCATATTACTTGTGCTAATACAGATCTATCAATTCACAAATAAGTTTAAAAAATATTTGTTTGCCTCTGCAACACTGAACATGTCTTTGTGCAATATACAAGTATGGCCAAAATAAATTTTCAAAAGCAGGCAATTAAAATGGGATTTGCCTCTCTTTTTTTGGCAGTTACACATGCTCGTAAGAGACTAAAGAGTCATCATGACAAAAACATTTATCTAATCATTCTAACTCTGTTTTATTGCTTATTCATGACACGTCTTCTGTTCGAAGTATCAGTTTTGTACACATTGATATAGATAGAACGATATAAGAACACATATGTTAATAATGCAAATAAAATAATCAATTGGGAATATCTGGGAATATTTGGTTGCTCTGAAGTTACAGGAAATAAAAGTACAGTGGTGCCTCGGGTTACGAAATTAATTCGTTCCGTGGCACCGTTCGTAACCCGAAAAGCCTTCGTAAGCCGAATTGCCATAGGCGCTAATGGGGAAAAACCGCGATTCCGTGCGAAAAAGCCGAAAAAAGCACCAAAAGTTTTTTCGTAACCCGAAAAAACATTCGTAACCCGGAACAATGTTTTCCTATGGGATTTTTTCGTATCCCGAAAATTTCGTAACCTGGGTATTTCGTATCCCGAGGTACCACTGTATTACACAGAGGTGTTTAGAAAACTATTTGACTATTAATCAGCCCCTGCTACTCCAATTATTTCTACTTGGTGTGTTTCCCTTCTTACATATAGAGTCAACCACCATCACTATTTCAGGGCTGTAACAGAATGGTACGTTAGTACTTACCTGAGAGACGTCCCTTTCCAGCAGAGAAGGTCCGGGCATCCTGATGTCGGGTAGCTCCGCCTGCAAAGGCTTCTGGAGGCAGGACAAAAATTCAAACAGAGGCCCGGGGCCCGGCCCCGCCTCCATGGGTGGAGCGACCCCCAGAGACCTCAGTCAGTGACCAGCCCAGCGACTGGTTAATCTTGAAATGCATTGGTGACCAGACTTGGCATCTAGAAGGCAGAGGCCTGAAGCTCAGAGGAGAGAGAAAGAAGGAGAAAACAGTGTGTCCCGACCCTGACCCTTAGGCGTCTGCAGGTAGACAGGGTGGGAAGGATGCCCGGACCTTCTCTGCTGGAAAGGGACGTCTCTCAGGTAAGTACTAACGTACCATTTCCCAGCAGAGAAGGGTGCCGAGCATCCTGATGTTGGGATTTACAAAAGCTCTGACCCAACCAGGGAGGGGCCTGCTGATGCCTTGGTGGAGTCAGGCACTACTTGTTGAAGAACCCTGCGGCCAAAGGCCGCCTCAGCCGACTGGAATATGTCGAGCTTGTAGTGTCTGGCAAACGTGGAGGGAGTTTTCCAGGTGGCAGCTCGGCAGATCTCTGCCAGGGGTGCGTTAGTGAAGAAAGCAGCCGAGGTGGATGCACTTCTGGTGGAATGTGCCAAGATGCCGTCTGGCGGGGGTAGGTTCCTGACCTTGTAGCATTCGAGGATGCAAAGCTTGATCCATCTTGACAGCGTCGACGATGATACCTTTTTGCCCTTGGATCGCGGTTGGAAGGAGACAAAAAGTGATTCTGACTTTCTGAAGGTCGCAGTCCTCTTGAGGTATATTTTTATGGCTCTGCGCACGTCCAAGGTATGCCAGGCCCTGTCTAACTCACCGGTTGGTCGAGGACAGAAAGTGGGCAAGACGATGTCCTGGGATGAGTGGAAAATTGAATTAACCTTGGGGATGAAGGTCGGGTCAGGCCTCAATACAACGGAATCAGGTCTAATGATGCAGAGCTCTTTTCTCACCGACAGCGCCCCGATCTCTGATACTCTGCGGGCCGATGTGAGCGCTGTAAGGATGAGCGTCTTGAGGGTGAGGAACTTGAGAGACGCCTCCCTCAGCGGCTCGAATGGCTGTACCGTCAGGGCTAGAAGAATCTTGTGTAGGTCCCAAGATGGGAATCGGTGCCTTGTCGGGGGCGCCCTGTTGGAAACTCCCTTGAGTAATCTCCTAATGTGAGGATGGTGTGATATCGCAGCGGCCTGTTCGTGCGGCAGTATCGAAGTGATTGCTGCCACCTGTCTCTTTATTGTGTTGGGTCGGAGGCCCTGGCCAAAGCCGTCTTGGAGAAATTGGAGTATTGTAGCAACAGAGACTTGAATGAAGTCCTTCTTTTTTCTCTTACACCATCTCTTAAACGCCCTGAAGGTGTACTCATAGATCTTCATGGTGGATGGGCGCCTCGATGCCAGGATGGACTCGATCACCTCAGAGGAGTAGCCGTAGCTGGTTAGCATGTCCCTCTCAATTTCCACGCGTGAAGCTGAAGCCAGGTGGGATCTGGGTGATGTATCTGACCCTGGGCCAGTAGGTCTGGTCTGGCTGGAAGGGGAAGACTCTGTATTGACTGGCTGAGAATCTCCGAGAACCAGGGACGTCTCGGCCAGGCTGGAGCTATGAGGATGACCTCCGATTCCGTCGTTCGAATCTTGGACAGAAGGCGTGACAGTAGCGGAACTGGAGGGAAGGTGTATAGGAGGCCCTCTGGCCAGCTGCAGTTTAGGGCATCGAAGTTTTCTGCCCCCTGGGTCTTGAACCTTGAGAAGAACCTGGGAGTCTTGGCGTTGGCAGGAGACGCGAACAGGTCCAGGATCGGGAGGCCCATCGTCTCTACTATGGACTGGAAGACTTCCGGGTGAAGGCTCCACTCTCCCTGGTCTATGTCGGTCCGACTCAGCCAATCTGCTGTGGTGTTGAGCTGCCCCTGCAGGTGTTCGGCCTCTAGGGACAACAGATTGGCCTCTGCCCACGATAGCAGGGACTGCGCTTCCGTCATGAGAGACCGTGATCTTGTGCCGCCTTGACGGTTTATGTATGCCTTGGCGGTGATGTTGTCTGTACGCACGAGGACTGACTTGTGACGGATTGACTGGCCGGGCTAGGCGGACCGCTCGAAGTTCTAGCCAATTGATGCTGTGTGATCGTTCTTCCGGGCTCCACCGTCCCTGGGCCAGGTGTGGTCCGCAGTGTGCCCCCCAGCCCCGAAGGCTGGCATCTGTGGTGATCTGGACTTTTTCGGTCGTCCAAATGGGTCGACCTCTGAAGACTGTTTGGGCTATCCACCACCTGAGGGACTGGCGAACGCTGTTGGGCACTAATATCTTGCAATGGCTCTTCAGCGCAATGGCCTTTTGGTGTGGCAGAAGAAGCCACTGGAGGGGTCTGGCGTGGAATCTCGCCCAAGGTAGGCACTCGATCGCTGCGATCATCAGACCCTGTAGGTGAGCGAGTAACCGGAGGCTGGTACGAGATGATCGTAGCACCTGCAGTGTTGACCTCCAGATGGACAGGATCTGGTCGGGGGGGAGGCGGACCGTCCCCGACTTTGTGTCTATTAGGGCTCCTAGGTGGATGATCGTTTGACTGGGGTGAATGGAGCTCTTCTCCAGATTGATCAGGAAGCCGTGGTCTTCCAGGGACTTGCGTATGGTGGTGGTGTCCCGGATGGCTTGAGTCCTTGAAGGGGCCCTGATCAGGAGGTCGTCCAGGTAAGGGTGAACATGGAGACGTTGAGTCCTCCAGTGGGCGACTAGGGCTACCATGACTTTGGTGAATATTCTGGGCGCCGAAGAAAGCCCAAAGGGGAGGGCCCTGTATTGGAAGTGGCGCCTGCCATATCTGAAGCGTAGGAAACACCGGGAGGATGGGTGAATCAGAATATGAAGATAGGCATCCTGTAGGTCTAGAGAAGAGAGAAAGTCTTTGTGGCGAAGGCTGTTCGGAACGGTTTTTAGGGTTTCCATCCTGAATTTTTTCTTTCGGACAAAGCGGTTGACTGCTCGCAGGTTCAGGATAGCCCTCCAAGTTCCGTTTTTCTTCGGTACCAGGAAGAAAGTGGAGTAGCACCCTTGACCTCTTTGAGCATCTGGCACAGGTTCGATGGCATGAATGGCGAGTAGACGATCGATGGCTTCCAGCAGGAGGCGATGTTTGTTGGGGTCGCTGGACTTGGGAGAGGGTATGAACATGTTGGGGGGAGTGCGATGAAACTCTATCTTGTATCCCCTGCGGATGGTGTCGAGGACCCACTTGTCCGTCGTGGATCCCTCCCAAACCCCTGCGAATCCCTGGAGTCGGCCTCCTACTGGAGGGGCACCGTCATGACTGTTGATTTTTAGAGGTGGATTTGGAGCCTCCTCCTTTCTTGGGGGAGAAGGGGGGGGCGATTTCGCTTGTTGAACTTGTTGTCACCCCATCTGGGCTTGGTGGAACTGGACTCTCTGGTCTGAGATTGAAAGGGGGAGAAGGAACGTGATGATCGAAAGGAAGACCGGTTCCTGAACTGTCTCTTGTCGTCTTTCTTTTATGACGAGGGCAAGGTTTTCTTTTTGTCCTTGCCCTCTATCAGCACTGGTTCGAGGGATTCGCCGAACAATTTAGTCCCTAAGAAGGGAGTAAAGGCCAAGTTTTGTTTGTCCACCTGCCAATTTTTGAGCCATAGCTGTCGTTGCACTGCTAGTGCCGCCGCCTGGGCCCTGGCGCACTGTTGTACACAGTCCAGGGTGCCATCTGCCCCGAGAGCCAACGACTTGGTGATCTTATTGATGGTTTGTCGGATCTTGGTGTCTGCGTGGGGCAGCAGCTCCAGCAACTCCTTGGCCCACTGTAGTGATGCGCGCATCGCTAGAGAGACTGTAGTGGCTGCCCTGATGGCTACCGAAGTGGCTTCGTGTGCCTTCTTGAGTGCCCCCTCGGCCCTTCGGTCTTCAGGGTTTCTAAGCGTGTCCTCGCCATCCCTGATGAAAACTGTCGAAGAAACGAGGGCAGACACCGGAGCATCCACTAGGGGGACCCTGAGACTATCCATGACTCCACGCTGAAGGATGTACTGCTTCCGAATTGCGTTGTGGTTGGGTCTAGAGGCTGCTGGTGTCTTCCATTCGTCCCTCACAATCTGCATGATGTTGAAGGGGCATGGGAGTTCCTGAACCGTGGTGACTGGGGCAGGAAAAAGATCTTCTCCCACCCTGGGAAGATCCGAGTCCAGAGCAGGGGCAGAGGGGGGTGGCAAGGCGATGCCCAGGGTTTTGATTGTTTTCTTTATTAGTGTTGGATAGTCCTCCGGCTTGAGAAGTCGCGAAGACATGGGAGCGTCACTGGTCGAGTCTCCCTCATCCTGGGAGAGCTCTCCCTCTTCAGATTCCGAGGCCGCAGAGTCTATGCTGGCCGGGGGACCCTCGTCCTCCGAGGAGTGGGGTGAGGAAGATCGAACTCGCTTGTTGGATTGGGCTGCATATCGGGCCCTCTTGGCTGGGGGGTGATAGGCCTGAGATCTATCGGAGTCTGAGTCCGACTGTGAACCCCGTCTCTGTGATCCTCTGGATCTGGCGGCCTGGGCTTGGACCTGGGAGTCTAGGGGGCTTTGTATCTGAAGGTCATCTGGGGACGTGGACTCTCGAGGGGACCCGTGATAGGCGGAATTGGAGGAGGAGCGGCATGATGGCTCTCCCCGCTGGCCCAGGGAAGGCATGGTCCTGGCTAGATTGGCCGACTCGCGGCCCGCATCGCCAGCATGGCGGCCCCCATTTGCCGCCGCATGGCCTAGCAGCCCCACTTCCTGGTCGCCCCTAACATGGCTGCCCCCGTAGAGGGCCGCATGGCCTCTTGACCCCACTTCCGGGTCAACAAGATGGCGGCCACCATCCCCGTCCGTATGGCCAAGATGGCGGCCCCCATCTCAGTCCATGTGGTCTCCGCCCCGATGGCCGACCGCGCGACCGTTGACGCCCGCTGGGTGCCAGGTGTTGGGCCCTCTCAACCCAAACCACCCCTGGTGGGCGAGAGGGACCCAAGGGAACCCCCATTGGGGAGGGAAAGGGCCGTTTGCGCCGCCTGCGGGCTCGGCCGCTGAGCCTCCGGCTGTGGAGGGGCCCTAGAGGAAAGGGCCCGGCCATCCGAGGAGGGGGGGAAGGAGCGGAGGAACAAAGGGGCCGGCGCCCCAGCCTTGTGCTCCGCCAGGCTGGCCCCGCGGAGCACCGCCGTCGCTCTCTCTGTGGGGGAGCGCAGAGGTGTCTGTGGTCCCCAGCTCCCTGGGGAGGCCCCAGAGAGCAACGCTGGGCAGGGGGGGTTGGCTTACCTCTTCCCCTGGCGTCCGTCGCGGTGGCGGTAAGGGCTCTCCAGCCTCCAACCCTGGCCAGGTCGGCTGTGGTGCCCTGGGCCCTGCAGCGGGCTGTGAGGGGTCTCCCTCCGCCCGGTGCGGCCCGGCTCCCACTTCTCTTCCTCCATCCGAGGCAAGAGCCTCTGGGCACGCTTCCGGCAAAGCCGGGGCTTGCCTGGGCTGAGTGGGAGCCCGCTCGCCCGCTGGCCTGGCCTCTTCCTCGCTGGCCATGGGGGAAAGATAAAGGCAGAGCGGAAAGGAGGGAAAGGAAGAAGGAAGGGGATTTTTTTTAATTTTTTTTATTTTTAAAGAGAAAAGGGAGAGAGAAAGCAGAAGTAAGGTATAAGCCAGGCCAAGTCTGGGGGAGCCAATGAAAGATCTTTGGAGAAGCTGAGATGATGCGTCCTACCAGGAGCTAGGCAGGAAGAAG
>NW_024803401.1:0-8490 GCF_019175285.1 Sceloporus undulatus | reverse complement strand
TTACACATCAGTACTTATCTTCATTCCCTCTTTGGGTTGCCTAGAGAATGCATCAGCTGCAACATTTTCCTGAATTTAAATATGTTGCCTATTGAAATCAAAATCTTGGAGAAATAGACTCCATTGTAGTAGTTTCTCATTATTATCTTTAATGCGATTCAACTAACATAGGGTCGAATGGTCTGTTCATAACAAACCTTCCCATAGATAAGATTTCAATTTCTATAAAGCCCAGACCATTGCTTAGTGCTCCTTCATTGTGGCCAGATGTTTCTCCTGCGGCAACAACATTTACTCACAAACATGACAGGATGCTGTTGCCCATCGGTACCTGTACAGTGCACCCACACCATATGCGGACGTATTATACACGACTTTCATCTTAGACTGAAGCCACACTACAATACAATGAATGGTGCTCGAGCATATGCGTTATTCGCCTTATGCGGTGTGTGTGTCTGTGTCTGGACCAGATTCCAGGTCCAGGTCCACTGTACCTTCAAAAGCTCCCTGAGAAGAAATTGTCCATTTTACCTTGACAGGGTAACATTTTTTGGTCAGCTCTGACAGTGGCACAGCTAGGTACAGTGGTGCCTCGGGTTACGAAAGTAATTCGTTCCGCGGCCGCTTTCGTAACCCGAAAAGCCTTCGTAAGCCGAAATGCCATAGGCGCTAATGGGGAAAAGCCGCGATTCCGTGTAAAATAGCGCCGAAAAGCACCAAAAGTTTTTTCGTAACCCGAAAAAACATTCGTAACCCGGAACAATTATTTCCAATGGGATTTTTTCGTATCCCGAAAATTTCGTAACCTGGGTATTTCGTATCCCGAGGTACCACTGTAGTGAAATTAGGAATACATGCCCTGTAATACCCCACCAAGCCTCACAGCCCCTCACTGTTGGCCTTTCGCAGGCAGGCAAAGACATTTTTATTTAAACAGGCCTTTAAAGATCTGGAAGGCTTGGTTTTATTTGGGCATGAGAGGGTTGGTTTTAGATTAATTTTAACTTTGTAGGTTTTAAATTCTATATTTGTTTTTTGTTTTTTTGACATTTTTTATTGCACAATTTTAATTGCTGTGTGTTATATATGTTGTTAGCCACCTTGGGTCCCACTTTGAGAGAAAGGCAGGATAAAAATAGAACAAACAAATAAATAAATAAACCATCAGTGCCCACCTTAAACCAGTCATCCTAATTCAGGTTTAAGGTGGTTGCTTCCTACAATGTATCACAAATACGTAATTTCTGTCTTTCCCACGTAGAATCATAGAATCATAGGCCTGTTACAGACTGCCAAAATAAAGCTGCTTCGGGTCTCTTTGGAGGTATGCTATTTAAATGATGCATGCATCCTAAGAGTCCGGAAGCTGCACCAAAAGCTGCACTCCGGTGCTTAGGAATGGATTGTGGCTTTGGTGCGACCTCCGGACTCTTAGGACCCATGCATCAGTCAAATAGCATACCTCCAAAGAGACCCGAAGCAGCTTTATTTTGGCAGTCTGTAACAGGCCATAGAATCGTAGAGTTGGAAGAGTCCACTAGGGCCATCCAGTCCAACCCCCTGCCATGCAGGAAATCCAAATCAAAGCATCCCTGACAGATGGCCATCCATCCTCTGTTTAAAGACCTCCAAGGAAGGAGACTCTCTCACCCTCTGAGGAAGTGCATTCCACTGTCGAACAGCCCTTGCTGTCAGGAAGTTCATCCTAATGTTCAGGTGGAACCTCTTCTCCTGTAGCTTGCATCCATTGTTCCGGGTCCTGTTCTCTGGAGCAGCAGAAAACAAGCTTGCTCCCTCTTCAATATGACATCCTTTCAAATATTTAAACAGGGCCATCATATCACCTCTTAACCTTCTTTTCTCCAGGCTAAACATCCCCAGCTCCCTAAGTCGTTCCTCATAGTGCATGGTTTCCAGACCCTTCACCATTTTTGTCGCCCTCCTTTGGACACGCTCCAGTTTCTCAATGTCATTTCTGAATTGTGGCGCCCAGAACTGGACACAGTATTCTAGGTAGGGCCTGACCAAAGCAGAATACAGTGGCACTATTACTTCTCTTGATCTAGACACTATACTTCTATTGATGCAGCCTAAAATAGCATTGGCCGTTTTAGCTGCCGCATCACACTGTTCACTCATGTTCAACTTGTGGTCTACTTGGACTCCTAGATCCCTTTCACACGTAGTTTCATTCAGCCAGGTGTCACCCATCCTATATCTGTGCATTTTATTTTTCCACCCTAAGTGCAATACCTTACATTTCTCCATGTTGAATTTCATTTTGTTAGCTTTGGCCCAGCTTTCTAGTCTATTCAGGTCATTTTGAATCTTGATCCTGTCCAATGGGGTATTAGCTATTCCCCCTAATTTGGTGTCATCTGCAAATTTGATAAGTATGCTCCCAATTCTGTCATCCAGGTCACTGATAAAGATGTTGAATAGCACTGGGCCCAGGACAGAGCCCTGTGGGACTCCACTGGTAACTTCTCTCCAGGATGAAAAGGAGCCATTGTTGAGCACCCTTTGCGTTCGGCCGGTCAACCAATTACAGATCCATTTAACAGTTCCTTTGTCTAGCATGACATTTTGGAACTTTGATTGTAAGACCAGTCATCCTAATTCCCTCAAGCACTTGCTCCAAGTTCTTCATGTTGTCCTTCCAGGTTTGGCAATACATGCCAATATCTTCACTATAGGCGACCAAAAACTCACCTTGTCTACTTAATATTCTAAGATCATAGGACCATAGAATCATACAGTTGGAAGACACCACAATGGCCATCTAGTCCTGTCATGCAGGAACTCTCAATCAAAGCATACCCAACAGATGGCCATTCAGCCTGAGTTTAAAGACCTCCAAGGAAGGAGACTCCACCACTCTCTGAGGGAGTGTCTTCATAGAATCGTAGAGTTGGAAGAGACCACAAGGGACATCCAGTCCTACCCCTTGCCATGCAGGAAATCCAAATCAAAGCATCCCCGACAGATGGCCATCCAGCTTCTGTTTAAAAACCTCCAAAGAAGGAGTCTCCACTGCACACCGAGGGAGTTTGTTCCACTGTCGAACAGCCCTTACTGTCAAGAGGTTCCTCCTAATGTTGAGCTGGAATCTCTTTTCCTGTAGCTTGCATCCATTGCTCCAGGTCCTAGTCTCTGGAGCAACAGAAAACAAGCTAGCCCCCTCCTCAATGACATCCCTTCAAATATTTAAACAGGGCTATCATATCACCTCTTAATCTTTTCTTCTCCAGGCTAAACATCCCCAGCTCCCAAAGTTGTTCCTCATAGGACATGACTTCCAGACACTTGGACTCCCAGATCCCTTTCAAGGAGACCACAAATTGAACATGAGTCAACAGTGTGATGCGGCAGCTAACAAGGCCAATGTGATTTTAGGCTGCATCAATAAAAGTATAGTGTCTAGATCAAGGGAAGTAATAGTGCCACCCTATTCTGCTCTGGTCAGGCCCACCTGAAATATTGTGTCCAGTTCTGGGCACCACAATTTAAAAAGGATGTTGAGAAACTGGAGCGTGTCCAAAGGAAGGTGACCAAAATGGTGAAGGGTACACGGGAGTTGTGCTTTAAGATTGCAAAGAGTGATGCTGAACTGGAGTGTTGTGCGGACAGCTCTTTTTCAGAGGAAGGTGACAGGAAATCTGTTAGTGGAATGGTAGACAAACATGTTGATAATGTAGTATTATGGAGGTGTAGGAAGCAGACTAGTGTGGCACTTTCCACTGCAGAGCAGAGTTTGCAGTTCTGTCAGAATTAGCTGGTGAGGCAGAGCAGTTTAGACAGGACCTAGGAGAAAAGTATGGTGCATGAAGGTGCATGAAGATTCTCAGGCATGCATTGCTATGGCAGAGGCTGGGGACCTAAAGAGCAGGGCAAAGTACATAAGTGTCAGGTATACAAATATCCGATGAATGGTATATGAAAGTCTCACAAGACTTGAGTACTGTGCATCTGAGAGAAACATGACTGGCATATTCACCAAAGCGCATTACCTATACAAAAGCATGAGGAAATGGTGACCATGCTTGGCTTAGTGAAAACTGCACTGAAGTGAACATACTAAAAAATGTAACGATATGTAACCTATGTATTTGTGTTTTCTATAATGTATAATGTAAATAAGATGTGATATCAAAATATTTTGCAGGGGATTGTTGGTGTAATATGACTTTAGACAACAGAAAAATAATTTTGATTGGCAGAGAGGTGAAACAGACAGCCCCAAAGGAGCAACTTTGAGCACTGGATCAGGGCTGTAGCAACTGTGTACTGCAGCCCTGATCTGGCATTTTGCTGGCTTCAAAAGAAGTGGTAAAAAACTGCGTTTGCTGCTGTGACAACAGCTTTTCGTTGTTTCTTCAGCACAGTGTGTTCAAACGCTGCGCTGCAGAAATTGCATGATGCTGCCTGCCATCTATTTGGGCGGGTGGCGTGATGCTGGCATTGGAGCAGAGTCAGGGGGAGTGGTCACCATGCCCCTACTCCAAGCCAATGCCAGTGTTTCTTGCCAGACTGTATGCCCCAGAGTTCAGTTGGCAGTTGGAAATGTTTGGTTGGCTGTGAGCTATGGCTGGAGCTTTTCTGCTTTGAGTTTGTGTGGACTAAGTTTGTACTTTGGTGTGAATATTGTTTTTGGCTGTAGCTGGGTAATTTTCCTCCAGACTGTGCCGGTAATTGGCCTACCTCAAATTTATTACTGGCCATCAGTTTCTTCAGAGGGGGTTTGCCATTGACATCCTCTGAGGCTGAGAGAGTATGACTTGCCCAAGGTCACTGAATGGATTTTCATGGCTGAGTTTTTATACTTGTCTGCTCTAAGTGGTATTCACAGTTGCTTCCATTTCTTTCTGGAGTTCTTAGCAGTACTTTCTTTTTCTTCCAGGCAATGATGGCCGACTGAATGAGTATGAAGAAGAAACATGCCAAGCATTGTTGCAAAGAGACCAGTGCAACCAGTTAAATGAGAAGAAAAGAAAAACTAATATTAAAAAGAATTGGAGGATCACTCATCCTTATCAGAAAGGTAAACTTTCTGGAACTGGAAGGGGTTTCATTTGGAAAAAACACCTCATTGGTCATCAAAAAACTCACGTAGGTGAGAAACCATTTAAATGCTTGGGTTGTCCGAAAAGTCTGTCGGAAGACACATCTCACTCATCATATAGCAACTCACACAAGAGAGAAGCCATTTAAATGCCATGAGTGTGGACAACATTGGTCGATACCATCGACCATGGTATCCTTCTGGAATGCCTGGGAGAGTTAGGTATCGGGGGCACTGCACTCCAGTGGTTCCGGTCCTACCTCTCGGGAAGGTCCCAGTCGGTTAGACTGGGGGATAGTTGCTCTCATAAAAGGGAGCTGACATCTGACGTTCCTCAGGGCGCCATTCTATCCCCTATGCTATTTAATATTCACATGAAGCCACTGGGAGAGATCATCCGGAAGCATAGAGTTCAGTGTTATCAGTACGCTGATGGCACCCAGATTTATCTCTCCATGTCTCTGACTGAAACAGTGACTAAGGAAGGCACCTCTCCTCTGGACTCCTGTCTGGAGTCAGTAGTGGGCTGGTTGAGGAAAAACAAACTCAGGCTGAATCCAGAGAAAACAGAGGTACTCATGATAAGCACCCCGAATCCAGATAGGGAAATTTGTCACCCTATCCTTGACAGAGTTAAGCTCCCCCTAAAGGATAAAGTTCACAGTTTGGGAGTACTCCTGGACTCATCTCTACAATTATCATCTCAAGTAGATGCGATGTCCAAGAGTGCTTGGTACCAGCTTCGGCTGAAACACCAACTGTGTCCCTGTCTGGATCGAAGGGACCTTGAAACCGTAGTACATGCACTGGTAACCTCTCGTTTGGATTTCTGTAATGCACTCTATATGGGGCTATCTTTGTACCAGGTTCGGAAGCTTCAGTTAGTTACGAATGCTGCAGCCAGATTGGTCATGGGTACCCGAAGATCGGACCATATAACACCTATATTAAAATCTCTCCACTGGCTGCCTATTAGCTTCCGGGCGCAATACAAAGTGTTGGTCGTTACCTTTAAAGCCCTACATGGCTTGGGCCCGAGTTACTTGAGGGAGTGCCTCTCCCTACATAATCCCCCCTGCGCCCTCAGAACATCTGGGACATATTTACTTGAATACCCCAGGGTAAAATTAGTAACTTATTAGAGAGCCTACACGGCGACAGTTCCTTCTCATTGGAATGCTCTCCCTGAAAAGATCCGGCTATGTTCCACACTGGAAGCCTCCAAGAAGGCTTTGACAATGCATCTTTTTCAGATAGCATACCGCCCTGATTCTCTTTAGAGATAGAATACCCTAATTAAGATCTGGATATCCAACCAGAACTGATAGTTTTTAAATTGATTTGTATATTAAGGTTTCGAGTTTGGAGGCAATGGAGTTTTTGATCATGAAGCCTACACCTGGAAGATGTTTTTCAGTTTTGGTTTTGCCAGACCAGTAGAGTGGTCTACTGGTCTACTAGTCAGATGTCAGACTAACTGAATGAAAATTGTTGGGATCCTATTTTCCCTCTTTTTGAAGATGGGGACAACATTTGTCCTCCTCGAGTCTGCTGGGACTTATCCTGCTTTCCAGGAGTTCTCAAAGAATATTGCCAATGGCTCCAAGATTACATTTTCCATTTCTTTCAATCCTTGGATGTAGTTTCCTTACTTATTCTGTGCTGAAGTTCCCCTATTCTGTCCTCTGCTCCATTTGCCTCAGGTTGAGCCCCCTTTTCCTTTTGTGTGAAGACTGAGGCAAATAAGATGTTGAGTAACTCTGCCTTTTCTCTGTTCCCTTGTTACAATTTCTCCATCTTCTCCATGCAGTAGCCCTACCATTTTCTTCTTCCTTTTGGTATGGGCAAAAAAGCCCTTTTTATTGTTCTTTAACCTCTCTAGCAAGCCTGAGTTCATTCTGCGCTTTAGCTTTCCTGACTTACCCCTATACTTGCTAGCCTTGTTTGAATTCCTCTTTAGTGATTTCCCCCATTTCCCATTTCTTATGCGTCTCTTATTTAAAACTTAGCTCAGTTGAAATTCATTAGTCATCCAGCCCAGTTTCTTCAGACACCTCCCATTTTTGTTCCTCGTTGGAACAATTTGAGATGGTGCCTTCAGTATCTCCCTTTTGAGAAACTCCCATCCATCCTGAACTCCCCTCTCCTTTAGTATTCCTGACCATGGGTTACCTCCAGTGTTTCCCTAAGGTTATTGAAAACAGCTCGCCTAAAGTCTAGAACATGTGTCTCTGACTATGCCCGGCTTCTCCTTTCCACTGTATAACAAAGTCCAGGAGAACATGATCACCCGCACCACCACTTGCACCCCATTTACCTCATCATCTTTTTTGGTTAGGATCAGATCTAAAATAGCTGACCCCTTTGTTGCCTCTTCCACCTTTTGGACAATGAAATTGTGTTCGAGGCAAGTGAAGAATTTGCTAGACCTCAGGGTTTTGGCTGATTATGACTTCCAGCAAACATCAGGATAGTTGAAATCACCTATCTTTACTACACCTCTCCTTTCTGAATGTGTGGTCATCTGTTCTACAAAGACACCATCAAATTCCTCAGTCTGACTTGGGGGGGGGGTCTGTAGTAGATTCCCATATTAACATTCCTGTTGCTTCCTTCCCCTTCAATTGTTATCCAGATGCTCTCTACCTGGCTTCCAGGATTTAAGTCCTGGATCTATTCACTGGTGCAAACATCCCTGACATATAATGCTACTCTTCCTCCTTTCCTGTTTGGCCTATTTCTCTTGAAAATATTATGCCCCTCTATTCTTACATTGCATTAATGAGACTCATCCCACCAGGTTTCAGTGATGCCTTTTAAATTTTACTGGCTTTGTTGTGCTAGAAGTTTAAGTTCATCTTGCTTATTTCCCACACTCTGTGCATTAGTGTAGAGACATCTAAGACCATGGGTTCTCCCCCCCCCTGTGTATCTCCCACTGTTGGGTCCTTGCACTATTTACCTTGTTTTCTCTTTGACTTTGACTAATATCACCAGCCCATGATGTACACCTGCCTTCCAAAATACTGTCTTCCTTTCCCACATGAATATTGGCAAAAACGTTTCTGCCAACTGTTGTTTGATGCAACCCATCTCTTTCCAGAAATCCACCCTCATGGAACCGCAGCCTATGATCGAAGAATCCAAATTGTTCTTGGCGGCCCGTTCTGCAGAGCTATTTTCCAGTAGATAAAAGCCCCACATCCTGTAGTTTGGGTTATGCTCTTCCCACTCACTCCAATAGGCAAGAAATAAAAAGAGAGACCTTTTGGTGACTCCATATGGATAGAGCTAACCCTAGAAGGCCAGTCGTACAACAGCCGAATGCTCCAGAAAAAACATAAACATAAGCCAGCCATAAGACACAGGAGGAGGGGTTAGTACCAGGGCCCTCTCTAAGCAGCCACCAAGGAACCTTTGCCAGA
>NW_024803400.1:4914-8493 GCF_019175285.1 Sceloporus undulatus | reverse complement strand
GAGACAAGAACTCTTGGTCCATAGCAGAAAACCACTTTTCTTTCTCCTCCTTAGGAAACTTCTGCAACTCTTCAAAACTCTCAGGCTCATCAGCCACTGCACAACAAGCAGTTGCAGTTTGAACAACAAATCTCTCAGGAGGCTTTCTCACTCTCTGAGTCCTCCTAGGAATTAACACCTTTGTTCTACCTCTCTCATCCTCACTTTCTGAACTAGTTTGCACCTCAGTGTCCCTCTTTGACACAACTTCAAACTGACTTGTGGTGATGGGTGTGTGTAGTGTTGGCTGTGTTTGAGTGTGTTGTGAAGTATTGGGTTTCTCCTCCTCTGGATACATTGTGGACATTGTGGGCTGTCTTACCCCTCCATTTCCAGTACTTTGCCCCAGTCGCAGAAACACTTCTTGATTGGAATGCAATCTCTCCCAGCCAGAATGTTTCTCAAAATTGGCACTTCTGGACAACAAAATTCTTCCATGACCCTGGTAAAATTTATAACTGTTGCCAGAATAACCCACAAACATCAACCTTTTCCATTTACGTTCACCCTTCTTTCTGAATTTTGCTGGCACAAACACATTTGCAAATTGCCCAAACACCCTCAGGTATTTTAAGTTTGGTGGTCTACCATGTAGCATCTGATAAGGTGTTTGCTTTACAGCTGAATTCCACACCCTATTTGCTATATAGTTAGCCATTAAAACTGCTTCACCCCAAAATTTTTCAGACACATTAGCATCCAATAACATACAGTCTTTCATCTGCTTCAAAACACCAATACGTCTCTCTGCCAACCCATCTTCCTGTGGAACTCCAGGATTAGTGGTGTTGTGACGTATACCTTTCTTCTGCAACCAGTTCTTTAGGTCAGAAGATAAAAATTCGCCGCCTCGGTCAGTGACCAAAGAACCCACTTTGTACTCAAATTGGCGCTCTATTTGATTCACCCAGTCTTTGAAGACTTCAGCAACCTCGCTTTTCTCCTTCAAAACTTTCACATAGGAGTACCTTGTGTGCCTGTCTACAATTACTAGAAAATACTGACTTCCTCCAACAGTTTTAGTTAAAGGCCCAGCCAAATCAGCATGCACCACCTCAAACGGCCTCTTGGTGACACATTTTGTTTGCTTGGCCACTGGAAAAGCTTTTAATTTGATCTTACTGCAAACAGAACAATCAAGATGATTAGGACAAGAATTCATTTTGAACTCAGGACAAACCTCTTCTAGCTTTTCCAAATATGAAAACCCTATATGACCAAACACTCTGTGAAAATAATGTGCACAATCTGCATGTAACGGCACATTATTAACACTGGCACACTCAGCTTTGTCAAGCATAAAATACAATTTGTTTTTCTTTTGTGCTTTTGCACATACCTTGTTCCCTTTGCTAATTATGCATTTATCCCCTTCAAATTTCAAAGTATACCCATCTGAAGTTAATGCAGACACACTAACAAGACAATTTTTCAATTTGGGAACACACAAAACATTTTCAAAATCTTCCCCAAAACTAGGAACATGTACAGTACCCATATGTTTTACCTCTCTGGGAACACCATCAGCCATTGCAACAGACTGAACATTTGACACAGACTTAGTTTTCAAGAACTTATTGTCATTACACATATGGTTAGAAGCCCCAGAATCCAGCATCCAGACTGAATTCACTGTGGCTGCTTGATGAACTTTGCAGTCATTGTCCCCAGCCACAACTGCTGCTCCACTCCTGGAACTAGCACCCTGCTTCTTCTTTGATGCTGCAAACTTCCAACAGTTCTTTTGGACATGCCCTGGCTTCTTGCAGTAAAAACAAGACTTGGACACTGCAGCCTGCTCCTGCTGGCAATTCTCCACAACCTCTGGTGGGTTGAAAACCTTTGGTATCTGTCGCTGCTGCCTCTGGAGCCCTTCAGACTTCCGTCGCTGGCTCTCTTCCAAGACGCGCGCCGACACCAACTCAGCAGTCATCTGGTCTTCAGCCATCCCTTGAAAACTATGCAATATGTGCTCAAAGTCTTGGGACAAACTCCCAAGCAAGATGTACGCCTTTTGCTCCTCAGGCAAGGTGACACCTCTCAGCTGCACTTGTGCAAACAGGTCATGCATTTCCTCCAAATGCTTCTCAGGATCCTGGTTACTTTGCATCTTGCATGCATATAACCTTTTGCAACAGAGCATCCTGGACAAGGCAGTGCTACTCTCATGCACATTCTTCAAAGTGTCCCAGACAGCTTTAGCACTAGTCTTAAGCCTCACATGATTAATCTGGTTAGGCTCAACAGTGAGTAAAATTGTAGCTCGTGCCTTTGAATCATCAGCACGTGTAGCATCAGTAGGACCTTGTTCCACCACACGCCAGAGACCCTCACGGACCAACAGCGCTTCTGTGTAAACAGCCCAAGAGCTGTAATTGTTGTTGTTTAGCTTGGGAAATCTTGCTGCCGCCTCCATGACTTAAAGCAAACGGCAACACAGCCAAGAGCCCCAGCAAAATGTCCAACAAACACTGTTATCTTCCCATTTGCCTCCCGGCACAGGACAGATGAACAACACAGAGCAAACTTACAGCTGGAAGAAAAACTCCACAGCAGACTCTCAGTGGAACAGGAACATCAGCAACAGCAGACCCTCCAGAAGACCATCTCAGCACACCAGCTTGGCAACCATCCTGGGAACCATCCTCAGGCAAACCATCTCGGCAACCATCTCAGCAACCATCCTCTGCTACCATTTGTTAGAGAAAAGATCTTTGGGATTGTTGATGTCTCGTGCTGCCGGTGGTTTGAACTGGTACCAATTGGAACAGATGCAGTCTTCTCAGCTACTCAGTATCAAAGTAACTTCCACACAGATTTTCACTCAAATGAGGGTTTATTAACTTTGTTGCTATTTACACTTTACAGCAAGCTACTATACATCTATACTCTTTCAGAGTCCATGCTAAAAGCTTGAATGTGACATCAGTCTTTGTTCTCTCAAAAGATCAACATTCCCACCAAGTGGACACACCTCTTTCCCATGAAGTCACCATGCTACCCAGGAGCATAACAATAATACATTTGTTGATATTATGTCTCAGCACATGTCCTTGAAGACTTGCTCTTCCAGGCCTAGGCTTTCTGGCCTGCAACAGGAACCATTTTAAAACTTAGTTAACCATTGCCACATCTGAACATTTTCCATACAAATTAGAAATATATTTTAACATGCCCCTCCAAAATGTACCGATGTGCAATAACACCATGTATTTACAATTACATCTTTGTGAAGTTAAGGAACCATACCAATTGCATAAGAAAGTTGTTCATGTCTTTCTCCAGAAAGTGCTTTTGTCAAAACGTCAGCTAGGTTATCCTTTGTGTCAATGTACTCTAGCTTTAGGATACCATTCTGAACTAACTCTCTTACATTCTGGTACCTTACTCCAATGTACTTAGTTCTGCACTTCAAATTCTCAGCCTCTGCCATCCCAATACATGATTGTGAATCCTCAAAAACCAAAGTAGGCTCAGTGCAATTTTCTCCCAGATCACTCAACACCTGTCTAATCCAAACTATCTCTCCAGACAAATCAG
>NW_024803400.1:3679-4814 GCF_019175285.1 Sceloporus undulatus | reverse complement strand
CTCCAGACAAATCAGACAATGCAGCAAATTCTGCTTCTGAATTACTACGTGCTACACAATTCTGTTTTCTACTTCTCCAAACAACTGGACTACCTGCAAACTTAATCACAAGTCCTGTTATTGACTTCTTTTCTGCCTCACTTGCAAAAGAACTATCTGCGTAACACACTAAATTCTCTTCACTTCCTTGAAACACAAGCTTCTTGTTCTTGCTACCTTTCAAATACCTCAAAACATGTTTCACAGCCGTCCAATCATCCCCCTTTGGACTATTTGCACTTCTACTCAATAAACCAACTGCAAAAGAAACATCAGGCCGTGTATTGTTAGCAATGAACAACAAACTACCAATTACACTTCTGTACAACTCAGGATTATCAAACAATTCAGCAGACTCTGCACTGGCATAACCAGGAGTCATTGGGCTTTTCACAGGCTTTGCATCCTGCAATCCACACTTCTCAATCAGCCTCTCAATCTTTTTCTTCTGACTCAACAGACATCTGCCATCATCTGTCCACTCTACCTCTATCCCTAGGTAAGCTTTCAGATTTCCCAAGTCCTTCAATGCGAACTTCTGAGACAATTCCTTCTGTACCTCTTGCACTTCTTGTTCTGAATTAGCTGTTACACAAAGATCATCCACATAAATCACAAGAACTACCCCTCCTCTAGTGTAAACACAAGCATCTGCAACACTTCGTTTAAACCCAAGCCTTTCAAGCTCTGCATGAATACACTGATTCCAGCAACGTGCACTTTGTTTCAAGCCATACAATGCTTTGTTTAACTTACACACTTTTGTCTCAGTATCACTACCAAAACCAGGAGGTTGTTCCATGTAAATTTCCTCCTCAAGTTTAGCATTCAGGTAAGCCGTCTCAAAATCAAAATGCCTTACCACTTTTCCTTGCCTCACAGCTAAAGCAAGCACTAGTCTCAAACTTTCTGGCTTTGCAGTAGGTGAGAAAGTTTTGTCAAAATTCTCAAACCTTTGCTGTGTGAAGCCTTTAGCCACTAACCTGGCTTTGTACTTTTGACTATTATCAGGCATTTCCTTCTTCTTATAGACCCACTTGCAACCCACAACCTTGTGGTCTTTAGGCCTATCAACAATATCAAAAACCTGCTTCTC
>NW_024803400.1:0-3579 GCF_019175285.1 Sceloporus undulatus | reverse complement strand
GAGACAAGAACTCTTGGTCCATAGCAGAAAACCACTTTTCTTTCTCCTCCTTAGGAAACTTCTGCAACTCTTCAAAACTCTCAGGCTCATCAGCCACTGCACAACAAGCAGTTGCAGTTTGAACAACAAATCTCTCAGGAGGCTTTCTCACTCTCTGAGTCCTCCTAGGAATTAACACCTTTGTTCTACCTCTCTCATCCTCACTTTCTGAACTAGTTTGCACCTCAGTGTCCCTCTTTGACACAACTTCAAACTGACTTGTGGTGATGGGTGTGTGTAGTGTTGGCTGTGTTTGAGTGTGTTGTGAAGTATTGGGTTTCTCCTCCTCTGGATACATTGTGGACATTGTGGGCTGTCTTACCCCTCCATTTCCAGTACTTTGCCCCAGTCGCAGAAACACTTCTTGATTGGAATGCAATCTCTCCCAGCCAGAATGTTTCTCAAAATTGGCACTTCTGGACAACAAAATTCTTCCATGACCCTGGTAAAATTTATAACTGTTGCCAGAATAACCCACAAACATCAACCTTTTCCATTTACGTTCACCCTTCTTTCTGAATTTTGCTGGCACAAACACATTTGCAAATTGCCCAAACACCCTCAGGTATTTTAAGTTTGGTGGTCTACCATGTAGCATCTGATAAGGTGTTTGCTTTACAGCTGAATTCCACACCCTATTTGCTATATAGTTAGCCATTAAAACTGCTTCACCCCAAAATTTTTCAGACACATTAGCATCCAATAACATACAGTCTTTCATCTGCTTCAAAACACCAATACGTCTCTCTGCCAACCCATCTTCCTGTGGAACTCCAGGATTAGTGGTGTTGTGACGTATACCTTTCTTCTGCAACCAGTTCTTTAGGTCAGAAGATAAAAATTCGCCGCCTCGGTCAGTGACCAAAGAACCCACTTTGTACTCAAATTGGCGCTCTATTTGATTCACCCAGTCTTTGAAGACTTCAGCAACCTCGCTTTTCTCCTTCAAAACTTTCACATAGGAGTACCTTGTGTGCCTGTCTACAATTACTAGAAAATACTGACTTCCTCCAACAGTTTTAGTTAAAGGCCCAGCCAAATCAGCATGCACCACCTCAAACGGCCTCTTGGTGACACATTTTGTTTGCTTGGCCACTGGAAAAGCTTTTAATTTGATCTTACTGCAAACAGAACAATCAAGATGATTAGGACAAGAATTCATTTTGAACTCAGGACAAACCTCTTCTAGCTTTTCCAAATATGAAAACCCTATATGACCAAACACTCTGTGAAAATAATGTGCACAATCTGCATGTAACGGCACATTATTAACACTGGCACACTCAGCTTTGTCAAGCATAAAATACAATTTGTTTTTCTTTTGTGCTTTTGCACATACCTTGTTCCCTTTGCTAATTATGCATTTATCCCCTTCAAATTTCAAAGTATACCCATCTGAAGTTAATGCAGACACACTAACAAGACAATTTTTCAATTTGGGAACACACAAAACATTTTCAAAATCTTCCCCAAAACTAGGAACATGTACAGTACCCATATGTTTTACCTCTCTGGGAACACCATCAGCCATTGCAACAGACTGAACATTTGACACAGACTTAGTTTTCAAGAACTTATTGTCATTACACATATGGTTAGAAGCCCCAGAATCCAGCATCCAGACTGAATTCACTGTGGCTGCTTGATGAACTTTGCAGTCATTGTCCCCAGCCACAACTGCTGCTCCACTCCTGGAACTAGCACCCTGCTTCTTCTTTGATGCTGCAAACTTCCAACAGTTCTTTTGGACATGCCCTGGCTTCTTGCAGTAAAAACAAGACTTGGACACTGCAGCCTGCTCCTGCTGGCAATTCTCCACAACCTCTGGTGGGTTGAAAACCTTTGGTATCTGTCGCTGCTGCCTCTGGAGCCCTTCAGACTTCCGTCGCTGGCTCTCTTCCAAGACGCGCGCCGACACCAACTCAGCAGTCATCTGGTCTTCAGCCATCCCTTGAAAACTATGCAATATGTGCTCAAAGTCTTGGGACAAACTCCCAAGCAAGATGTACGCCTTTTGCTCCTCAGGCAAGGTGACACCTCTCAGCTGCACTTGTGCAAACAGGTCATGCATTTCCTCCAAATGCTTCTCAGGATCCTGGTTACTTTGCATCTTGCATGCATATAACCTTTTGCAACAGAGCATCCTGGACAAGGCAGTGCTACTCTCATGCACATTCTTCAAAGTGTCCCAGACAGCTTTAGCACTAGTCTTAAGCCTCACATGATTAATCTGGTTAGGCTCAACAGTGAGTAAAATTGTAGCTCGTGCCTTTGAATCATCAGCACGTGTAGCATCAGTAGGACCTTGTTCCACCACACGCCAGAGACCCTCACGGACCAACAGCGCTTCTGTGTAAACAGCCCAAGAGCTGTAATTGTTGTTGTTTAGCTTGGGAAATCTTGCTGCCGCCTCCATGACTTAAAGCAAACGGCAACACAGCCAAGAGCCCCAGCAAAATGTCCAACAAACACTGTTATCTTCCCATTTGCCTCCCGGCACAGGACAGATGAACAACACAGAGCAAACTTACAGCTGGAAGAAAAACTCCACAGCAGACTCTCAGTGGAACAGGAACATCAGCAACAGCAGACCCTCCAGAAGACCATCTCAGCACACCAGCTTGGCAACCATCCTGGGAACCATCCTCAGGCAAACCATCTCGGCAACCATCTCAGCAACCATCCTCTGCTACCATTTGTTAGAGAAAAGATCTTTGGGATTGTTGATGTCTCGTGCTGCCGGTGGTTTGAACTGGTACCAATTGGAACAGATGCAGTCTTCTCAGCTACTCAGTATCAAAGTAACTTCCACACAGATTTTCACTCAAATGAGGGTTTATTAACTTTGTTGCTATTTACACTTTACAGCAAGCTACTATACATCTATACTCTTTCAGAGTCCATGCTAAAAGCTTGAATGTGACATCAGTCTTTGTTCTCTCAAAAGATCAACATTCCCACCAAGTGGACACACCTCTTTCCCATGAAGTCACCATGCTACCCAGGAGCATAACAATAATACATTTGTTGATATTATGTCTCAGCACATGTCCTTGAAGACTTGCTCTTCCAGGCCTAGGCTTTCTGGCCTGCAACAGGAACCATTTTAAAACTTAGTTAACCATTGCCACATCTGAACATTTTCCATACAAATTAGAAATATATTTTAACATGCCCCTCCAAAATGTACCGATGTGCAATAACACCATGTATTTACAATTACATCTTTGTGAAGTTAAGGAACCATACCAATTGCATAAGAAAGTTGTTCATGTCTTTCTCCAGAAAGTGCTTTTGTCAAAACGTCAGCTAGGTTATCCTTTGTGTCAATGTACTCTAGCTTTAGGATACCATTCTGAACTAACTCTCTTACATTCTGGTACCTTACTCCAATGTACTTAGTTCTGCACTTCAAATTCTCAGCCTCTGCCATCCCAATACATGATTGTGAATCCTCAAAAACCAAAGTAGGCTCAGTGCAATTTTCTCCCAGATCACTCAACACCTGTCTAATCCAAACTATCTCTCCAGACAAATCAG
>NW_024803399.1:2656-8506 GCF_019175285.1 Sceloporus undulatus | reverse complement strand
AATGGCCGCCTCTGCCTGAGCGCTTAGCAGTTGACATTTGAGGCCTTCAGGGGAGAGAAAGAGACTGAGGGAAGAGTGGAAGGGGGTCCTGGAGGGATGGGGCCTTGGGAGACAGAGAGCCTTTCTGAGATATTTGGTGTTCACTTCCTAACAAAGGGGTTTCTGGCCTCATAAAGGATTTGGGGCAAACTGGATCTGAAAGGCACTAGTAGCTTTTCCTCTTGCCAATGGGATTCACAGTGTATTTCCTGGACTGGCTATCCCAGCATCCACATGGCCAAAAGAGGAGGGGTCTTGCCCTGCACAGGGCTGCCATTTCATGGGTCTTAGGCTTTGGGAACGTGTGCCTTTAGCCAGTGTCTGTGTGGCTGGGGCTCCAGGGTCCCTCAGTCCCTCATGCCTTGTTCCATATTAACTGCAGGAGGAGCCTGTGAGGGTGGGGCAAGGGGCGGGGTCTTCCAGCTCCTCTGCCCCCATTGGCCAGCTTCTGGCTCTATTTAGCTCTGCACGCGGAAGAGTGAGCAAGGAGCAGAGAGTGGGGACAGAGAGACAGACAGAGACAAGGAGGAAGGAAAGAAGGAAGGAAGGAAGGAAGGAAGTGGGGAGGGGAGAGGAGAGGAGAGGGAGCAGAGGGACAAGGCCTGGAAGAGGTAGGCTTCACTGCTGTGCTGAGGCCTCCAACTGACAAGCGCTGAGGTGGAGGTGGCCATTTTGTGTTCTGGGGACCATTTTGTATTCCGGTGGCCATTTTGTGTTCTGCTTGTGACTGTGGGAAATAATGTTCCGGAACCTTCTCTGAGGCCTCAGTTGAACAGAGGCCTCTCTTTCTCTCCTGTTTGGGGACTTTTTGTGTTCTCACAGCCATCGGGTGCGATCAGGAAAACCTTTCTGTGTTGTTTAGGTTCAGAAATCCTGTTTGGGGTCCCTTCCGACTTTGGGGCCCTTTGATCCTCCATTTGGGTTCGCTGAAGGCCTCAAACTGCCAACTGCAAGCACTGAGGCAGACCCAGCCATTTTATGTTCTGGAGGCCATTTTGTGATGCTTGTGACTGTTGGGAATAATGTTCCAGAACCTCCTCTGAGGCTTCAGTTGAACAGAGGCATCTCTTTCTCTCCTGAGGCTCCAGAGTCAGAAGGAGGCCAGGCTCCTTGGGCCAAAAGGAAGGAAGTGTGTCCCTTTGTGCCTCTGGCCCTCCATTTCGGGGTGAAGGAAGGAAGGAAGGAAGGGGCCGGGGGGTTTGAGGAAGGGAGGCAGGGGATCCAGGGCCAGTGGGGATGCTGGGCTTTGGGGGCTGGGAGAGAGAGTTGAGAAAGGGACCCTCCCTTTGTGCCCTAGCTGGGGAGGGTCCACCGGTCCTTGCCTCCCCCTTTGGGAAAGGAGACCCCCTCAGCCCCCTGGACTCACTCCTGCCACTCATTCCTAGGGCTGGGACTCAGAGGAGTTTCCTAGGCATTGTCACCTTCTGCCCTCCATGGCCATTGGCACTGACCTTTCCCCATTGCCTTCCCTCCCTCAGCCCTGTGGACCTCCGCCTCCTTCGCACTCAGAGCAACCCTTCTCTACGGCTGAGGAGACGGACTCTGACCCAGGGAAGCTCCGGCCATAAAGGACTGCAGGAGAGACCTTTCTGGGGCTGCAGGAATCTGTGTCTTTGTACTGAAGGTAGGCCTTTATTCCTGGAGCTGAAAGACATCCTTTGTTTAAATGTTTCAGTCCAGGATTGTGTGGAAGGGTTGCAGCTGAGAGATTGAGCCCATGTTTTGCAGGCATAACCCTAGAGAGTAGACCTGCTGAACCCATAAGTGACTGGTGAGTCAACATATAGATAAATCCAACTGATTCAGTGATTCTACTCTGATCAGGACTAGGCATAGGATACAGGCTAGGATTTAGGTCTGCATGTGGCTGGAACAAGATATTCCCAAGACAAGATGGACAGGCAACAGTGTGGAAAATGGGCACTCTCCACATGGGCAGAAACACTCTCAGAATTGTGACCTCTCTGCATGCAGAAGGCTGCCATGGGAATTGGGAAATCGAGTCGAGAGGTTACCAGTGCGTGTACCACTGTTTCAAGGTCCCCCCGGTCCAGGTAGGGGCGCAGTTGGCGCATCAGCCAAAGCTGATAACAGTGCTTCTAACTGTTGCATCCACCTGAGGAGACAGGTGAAGCGACGAGTCAAGAAGCACCCCCAAACTGCGTACAGAGTCCTTCACGGGGAGTGTGACCCCGTTCAGGACAGGTGGATAAACCTCCTTCCCAGTACTTCCATTTTCTCTGGATTCAGGCTGAGTCTATTTTCCCTCATCCAGCCCATTACTGACTCCAGACAGGCATTGAGCGGAGAGATGCCATCCCTAGTCACTGCATCAGTCAGAGACACAGAGAAAACTATTTGGGTGTCATCAGCATACTAATAACACCACGCCCCGTGGCTTCATGTAAATGTTAAATAGCATGGGGGACAAGATCGCTCCCTGAGGGACCCCAGATGTAAGGGCCCTCTTTTCGGAGCGACAGTCCCCCAGCTCCACCATCTGGAATCTACCCGAGAGGTAGGAACGGAACCAGTGCAAAGCAGTGCCCCCAATACCCAACTCTCCCAGGCGATCCAGAAGGATACCATGGTCGACATGCATGTGGCCACTAGATGGAGTTGTTGTGGAAGTCATTTACAGCTCTAGTGGCAGTTAGATGTGTCAGCATTGAAACAGTGCATCATTGGAATGTTGATGCATCTGCCAACTGTCATTCTCAACTGTCACTGAGGAAGAGTCAGACAGTGTGTGCCTCAGAGTGGGTTGTTACTGGTGTGGATGGTGGAGGGTGTCGATGTATATAGTGTTGTACACAGTGGAACCTTTTATAGGAATAAAAGCTTAATCTGAGAGAAGATTACAGTGTCTCTTTGCTCAGTGAGAAAGCGACAGGTGTTTCTTCAGCTCACAAGCTACTGACTACAGTCAAGGTGGAGAATCTGGTGCCATAAGTTAACATGTTGCCTAATGTGCTGCGCAACATAGTAACATCAAAAGCGTTTTAACATGGAGTATCTGCTGTGTAGGGGAGTTGCAGTGAATCTATGCTAGGTCCAGAGGGCTTTGTTTGATGAAGAGGGAGGAAGGGGATGCTCACCTCTGCATTGGCCCAAAGGAAGCTTATGTCACCTGCGTATCTCACTAGCAGCATGCTGTTCTCTGTTTTTTTGAGTGATGCAGGGTTTCTTGACAAACCAAGCCTAACCTTAGTCTCTTTTCTCAGGAACTTCACCTTGGTCTCCTTGTACACAGCTTTGGGGCATATTTTGCAGGAAGAGACCCAAGTGCAAGACTACCAAGAAACCCTCCCCCCTCCTTCCCACCTAATGGCCAACACAGAGGCCAAGCAGAGGGAGTTGAAGAGAAAGAGGCTGTCCAAGTACAACTCTTTGGTGAGTCGACATCCTGACTATTAGTTTCATTTGTGTCACTGCTGGGGCAGCTCATGAAAGTGAGTGGAGAACAAATTGTTCCAATTTGGCAGAGAAAGTCCTGGTTAATCCTGTGTTACCCCGCTTTTTAAGGGGATTTCAAAAATGTCCCAGTTTCTCTCCTCCTCCCACATTCCCCCCTTCTCCTCAATGCTCTTGGGTTCCTGCAAAATGACTTCCAAGGAGTTTGCACCCCATCAACTCAAAAGGGGGGAAAGGAGAGGAGATAAGTTGCCAGGTCTTCCCTTGCCAGGAGGCTGTGGCAAAAGCAAACCACTGTGCCCTTCCCCGTTTGTGTGATCTTCCTCATAAACAACTTTGGCCATCCTCACCACCTTCTGGTGTTGCTTGTCCACCTGTGCCTTGCTTTTCCTGTCTGTGAAATGTTGGGGATATGGGAGACCATCTCTGGATCTAAATTGGGGGTGGGCCCAGTGGCCCTCAAGTCCAGAGTGCTCCCTAGAACTGTTTTTTAAAATGACATTTGCCTCTGAAATTTGGCAAGAAATGGCTAAATGCACCATAATTCTTTTATGGCTAAATGTACTATATACAGTATGTACTATATGTGTTGGGATAGTCAGTATCCTAATCCATCCTCAATATCCCAGCCATGGCCTAAATTATATTTTTATTATATTGAAAGGATTCAAGACAATCTGATCTCAAAGGCAGTAGCTTTTTGCTTGCTAACAGAATTTAAAGTTTATTTCCTGGACTGAATTCTGAAGTGATGAAATACTAATATTTGGGATGCACTATTTGCTTTCCTCCCCTTTTGCTTAAGCACTCTCTGGATGAGGGCTATTTCCTATTTCAGGTGAGCTTTGCAGATGTGGCCATATATTTCTCTGAAGATGAATGGAATCTGTTGACGACGAAACAGAAACTTTTGTACAATTATGTAATGATGGAAAATTACGAGAATGTGGCTTCTGTAGGTAAGGAACCTGAATCCATGGCTCTTTCTATAAAGACTAAGGGCCCTTTCATACTATATTATCATGTCGCTTTGTTTCCACTAGAATTATAGAATCATAGAGTAGGAATAGACCACAAGGGCCATCCAGTTCAACCCCCTTCTGCCCTGCAGAACTACACATTCAAATCACCCCCAAGAGATGGTCATCCAGCCTCTCTTTAAAGACCTCCAAAGAAGAGGACTCCACCAAACTCTAAGGGAATATATTCCACTGTCAAAGAGCTCTTATTATCACGAACTTCCTCCTAATGTTTAGGTGGAACCTGTTTCCCTGTGGCTTGCATCCATTGTAGTGTCAGGCCTCGCTTGTGGTGTCTCCTTTTTTCTGTAGCAGCAAAAGGCAAGCCTGCTCCTTGCACAACATGACACCCTTTCAAATATTTAAATATGGATATCATATCCACTCTTTATCTTTTTTTCTCCAGGCTAAACATAACCAACTCTCTAAGCTGCTTCTCATAGAGCTTGATGGTTTCCAGACCCTTCACCACTTTGGTTACCCTCCTTTGGACATGCTCCAATTTGTCAACATCATTTTTGAATTGTGGGGCCAGAACTGGACATAGGATTATGCCAAGTGAGGACTGACCAATGCAGAATAGAATGGCACTCTTACTTCCCTTGATCTAGAAACTATTCTTGCATTGATGCAGCCTAGAATAACATGGGCCTTTGTAGCTGCCACATCACACTGTTGGTCCATATTCAACTTGCAGTCTACTAGGAGTCCTAGAGCCCTTTCAAGCCTAGTTTAATTGTGATAGCAACATCCTATAGAATATTTGAATCTGTAGTTCAGTGAGGCACTATTGCTCTCCAGGTTCTAAGGATTCTAAATACTCCATCCTAAACTGCCAATTCTAGGATTTTATGGAAAGAAGCCATCGACATTAATGCTTTTTACACCCAAATGGTACTCAGCACATTTCTGAGCAGGTTTCCTACCTTTTTTGGCCCCTCTTCCATCCTTTTAAGGGGAAAATACCTCCCTTGGGCCTGCAATGGGCTTGTCTTATAGTTGTTTTAAGGTTGCTCCTTGGTACTTGACTCTCATCAAAATTGGAGTCCAGGTCCCAGCCCCATTACTCTGCCTTTGCCAATTAGTTATTGGTATCTGACTCCAACTTAATTTAATATCAAATAGGGAGGAGTAAACATAGGGCTAAATCTTGGGCTAACACTTTTCTCTCTTAACTCTAATATTCAGTATTATCTGTCATTATGCTTCTTTACAGAAGAACTTGTCAGTCATGAGAGAGTCCACACAGGAGAGAAGCCATACAAATGCCAGCATTGTGGGAAATGTTTTTCTCTGCAGTCAAGCCTAATGACACACCAGAGAATCCACACAGGAGAGAAGCCATACAAATGCCAGCATTGTGGGAAATGTTTTTCTC
>NW_024803399.1:1104-2646 GCF_019175285.1 Sceloporus undulatus | reverse complement strand
AGCAGTCAAGCCTAATGACACACCAGAGAATCCACACAGGAGAGAAGCCATACCAATGCCAGCATTGTGGGAAATGTTTTTCTCTGCAATCAAGCCTAATGACACACCAGAGAATCCACACAGGAGAGAAGCCATACCAATGCCAGCATTGTGGGAAAGGTTTTTCTCAGCAGTCAAGCCTAATGACACACCAGAGAATCCACACAAGGCCGAGACAATGCCAGCATTGTGGGAAATGTTTTCTTTCAGTCAAACCTATTGAACCACCAGAAATCCACACAGAGAGAAACCATACAAATGCCAGCATTGTGGTGAAAGTTTTTCTCAGAGGTCAGACCTATGACACATCAGAGAGTCCACACAGGAGAGAAGCCATACCATGCCAGTATTGTGGGAAATGTTTTTCTCAGCAGTCAAGCCTAATGACACACCAGAAATCCACACAGGAGAGAAGCCATACCAATGCAGCATTGGGAAAGGTTTTTCTCACAGTCAAGCCTAATAACATCAGAGAGTCCACACAGGAGAGAAGCCATACAATGCCAGCATTGTGGAAAAGGTTTTTCTCAGCAGTCAAACCTACTGACACACAGAGAATCCACACAGGAGAGAAACCATACAAATGCCAGCATTGTGGGAATGTTTTTCTCAGCAGTCACACCTAGTGACACATAAGAGAGTCCACACAGGAGAGAAACCATACAAATGCCAGCATTGTGAAAATTCTTTCTTGGGGTCAGGCCTATTCAGTCACCAGAGAGGCTACAGAGGAGAGGAGCCACACACATCCAAGCAGTGACAAACATTATTTTTGTAAATAAGGAAATACAAAAATATGTTTAATCCGGCGTGATAAAAAAGGCCCTCATGATTTTATTTGTACATTTTTTTCTGTCCATAAGCTGTTTTAAGTTTTTAAAGTTATTTTTGTTAGTTTAGGTTTTAATTGCTACTAGTATAGAGAATTTTTTTGGGTTATAAATTTGGCTGGGATTAGGACTGTGTTTTATGTTAGTTAGATGGGGAGCTGTGATTGGTTGCAGCTAGCTAGAGAGCAATGATAGCATTCGGAATTTGGGATGTGGCTGAAGGAAGTTGGGGACTGATATAACAGAAAGGGAGCTCGCTTCTTTGAATGTCGGGGCAGGGAGAGATTGTGCGTGTGAGAAGGATGGCAAAGTGGGGCTGGTTAATAGTGGGGGGTAGATGGTGGGAATTGTAGGTGGAGGCTAGGTTTGGTGAAAGGTGGAGTTTTTAGGTTTGGGGTTTCAATATATTCTTTGGCTTGGGGAGGGCAGTTCTGGGTTAAATACTGATTTTTCTGACTATGTGTTTTCATAAAGGTCTTTGTTGTTTTCAACACACTGGATTCTTTGATGCACAGAATTGTGAATATGCACAAAACTGACACTTTCTTTCTCTCAATCCTCAGCTCCATTTGCAGCTATAAGGAACAGCAGAAAAAACATACACAGAGAGACTATTACCAAGCAGAGCCTTTCCTTTCCTGCCTTCCTGGGCTCCATGTTTGGCCTCGTCAAA
>NW_024803399.1:0-1079 GCF_019175285.1 Sceloporus undulatus | reverse complement strand
ACCTAGTGACACATCAGAGAGTCCACACAGGAGAGAAGCCATACAAATGCCAGCATTGTGGGAAAGGTTTTTCTCAGCAGTCAAACCTACTGACACACAAGAGAATCCACACAGGAGAAAAGCCATATAAATGCCAGCATTGTGGGAAAGGTTTTTCTTGGAAGTCAGACCTATTGAAACATCAGAGAGTCCACACAGGAGAGAAACCATACAAATGCCAGCATTGTGGAAAATGCTTTTCTTGGAGGTCAGGCCTATTCAGTCACCAGAGAGGCTACAGAGGAGAGGAGCCACACACATCCAAGCAGTGAACAAACATTATTTTTGTAAAGAAGGAATACAAAAATACTGTTTCAAGGCCCTCATGATTTTATTTGTACATTTTTTTCTGTCCATAAGCCTGTTTAAGTTTTATAGTTATGTTTTGTTAAGTTTAGGTTTTAATTGCTACTAGTATAGAGAATTATTTTGCGTTATAAATTTGGCTGGGAATTATGGACTGTGGTTTATGTTAGTTAGATGGGGAGCTGTGATTTGTTGCAGCTAACTAGAAGAGCAATGATAGCATTCGGAATTTGTGGGATGTTGGCTGAAGGAAGTTGGGGACTGATAGTAACAGAAAGGGAGCTCGCTTCTTTGAATGTCTGGGGCAGGGAGAGATTGTGTGTGTGAGAAGGATGGCAAAGTGGGGCTGGTTAATAGTGGGGGATAGATGGTGGGAATTGTAGGTGGAGGCTAGGTTTGGTAGAAGGTGGAGTTTTAGGTTTGGGGGTTTCAATATATTATTTGGCTTGGGGAGGGCAGTTCTGGGTTAAATACTGATTTTCTGACTATGTGTTTTCAATAAAGGTCTTTGTTGTTTCAACACACTGGATTCTTTGATGCACAGAATTTGTGAATATGCACAAAACTGACACTTTCTTCTCTCTCAATCCTCAGCTCCATTTCCAGCTATAAGAACAGCAGAGACAAACATACACAGAGAGACTATTACCAAAGCAGAGCCTTCCTTTCCTGCCTTTCCTGGGCTCCATTGTGGCCTCTTCAAAATCTCCTCAAAAGAAGGAAGGAGGGAAGGA
>NW_024803398.1:6689-8528 GCF_019175285.1 Sceloporus undulatus | reverse complement strand
TGGGCATAGGTTTTAATAATAATAATAATAATAATAATAATAATAATAATAATAATAATAATATGTATCCCGCCCCTCTGAGAACAATTGGGGCGGCTAACAAAGTTAAAAATACAAAACATATAAAATCCCTGGTACCCTCCCCTCCTTAAAAAAGTATTAAATCCAATGCAATATTTAAAAAAACAGAACAAACAACAACAACAAAAAAACAAACATACAAGTTAAAAACTGACCAGAAGGTCAATACATCACACCAGCAAACAATCAGTGGGAGCAGCGGTATCTTTCCCAGACATTTTTCTAAGGCTGGGTTCTCTATTCTGGGAAGGCCTGCTGAAAGAGATCCATCTTAGCAGCCTTTTTAAAGCTGTCTAAGGATGTAAGTAGACGGATCTCATCTAAGGATGTAAGTAGACGGATTTAGACATATGGACGAGTATATACGGTAACTTTAAAAAGCAAAAAGGAAGGTACCATTGTGGAAAAGATTTTTTTCTATAATGGTGCCTGCTGTAATGATAAACACTGGCTCTTCAGATGATTGATTTCAGTTCCCTTCATGCCCGGCCAATATGATAATGGTAAGGATTGATGGGAGCTTATCACCTAGAAGGTTCACAGGTTCACCATATATTACACATATTCATCACATAAAAACTAAGCATTATCTTCTTTAAAACTATTGCTTTATATGTGGAACTGACAAAAGCTGATACACTTAACTAGGAAAAATCCCTTGTACATTGCCTTAGATGAATTCTCATGGAAAACTTACCAGTAAACATACATAGGATTTTACTGCAAGATTTTTTCTGTCAATGACAGACCTACTTCTGATAAAATACTACAGTAAGATTTTCTTTATTACCTCTGCCTGGATACAGTCAGTGTTCAACCTCTTCATAGTAAATTTAAGTCTTGATTACTGAAAACCAGTTTTAAGTAGTCACTGTTATTCAAGCAATACTTTTCAAAAATTAAGCTGAGTTAGAGAAAATGAACTGAAAAGGCATACCTGTTTCACAGCTTTGAATTCCATTTGCAACTTGAGTGGTGCATGCAGTCCTTGAATATTTCTCAGGGTAGAAAAATTCATTTTATCTTGACTTAATGAAAACTAAAAAGATTATTTAAAAATATGATTATTTTCTAAAATAATTGGGGGAATAAGTTTTTCCTTGTTAAAAATAGTTGTACAGTACTAATCCACATAAGAAGATTTTACTTGCTTATTCCAGATATTTCTAGCTTGTTTTTTTCTATTTAAGATGAAATAAAATAAAACAAGATATCACTCTTCTGCAGTGTTGCCAACAAGCCTCGGAGATAATTCCCGGAAATGTTTGTCCAAAACCTGCTGAATCCCCCCAGATCACACAAAATATTCAGTCACAATTCCCAGAAAATTCCCATAATGTTAAAATGGCGGATGTTTTGCAAATAAACGTAAACATAATTGAATAAAAATAATTGTAACTTATTTCAACCCTCAAAATCACCATTGAACCAAACAAAGAATCTTTCAGTCCTTTTAAGATATTTATTTTGACATGAAGGGGGTTCAGGAAGCTTTGTGCCAAACAGAAATGTGTTCGGCTGCAACCGCACTGCAGAAATAAATCCAGTTTGACACCCTTTTAATTGCCATGGCTCAGTGCTAGGGAATCCTGGGAATTCTAGTTTTCGGAGACATTTAACCTTCTCTCTCAGCAAACTCTGGTGTGACAACAAACTACAATTCCCAGGATTTCATAGCACTGGGCCATGGCAGTAAAAACGGTATGAAACTGGATTGTCTCTGGAGTCTGGAGTGAAGATGCAGCCTGAGTTGGGTCC
>NW_024803398.1:5581-6589 GCF_019175285.1 Sceloporus undulatus | reverse complement strand
AAAATGCTCAAGGTCCAATCCATACTGCAGAAATAATCCAGTTTGAGGCCGCTTTAACTGCCCTGGCTCAGTGCTAGGGAACCCTGGGAACTGTAGTTTTGTGAGAAAGAGCTCTGGTGCCACAATGAACTACAATTCCCATGCATCTGAGGAAATACGCTTAAGTCTAGGAAAGCTCATGCTGCCAACTTTTCTTTCAGTGAGACTCAAAGGTGGTACAAGATCTCTCTATCATCATCACCATTATTATTATCATTATTAAATCCAAATGCAGCTGAAGAAGTGGTCTTAAACTGGCAACACTGATATCCTGTAGACTCATTCTCTAGGGCTGTGATCTGGAAGCGTGGAGGCAATTCCCTTGTCAAACCAGAGAATCCTGGGAATTGTAGTTTGTTGTGACATGTTGAGACACTGCTTTTACCAGCCAGGGCTCCATGCATGAAATTCTGGGTTTGGTGGTTTGTTGTGCCCAGAATCCCATCGTTGCAGGGAGCCTTGCAGTTAGAAGCAGTGCCAAACTGGATTATTTCTGCAGTATGGATGGCAATGGAAAAGAGAACGAAAAAGAGAGCCACAAAACAAAATTCTGGGAAGACAGGGCAGGGATGCCAACTTACCAGGTGCTCTGCCCATGCTCAGAGGCATATTTAATCACTAACACACACACACACACACACTCAGGGACATCACAGTCACATCACACAACCCAAATGGTCCTCCTCACAGTACAACAACGACCCTGAGAGGTAGGCTTGGGGCACTCTGCCCAAGCTCAGGAATTCAGAAATGCAAATGTCACTCTCAGGCACACACAGAAGTCCACAACATCAAGCCATGATACCATTATCAGGAATTGCCTTTGTGTGCCTTAAAACTTATGTCTTACTTGGAAATCCAAGGCAATTGGGATTAAGCCAGCCAAGATCCCTCACTCTCTGCCTCTCTCCAGCACTGCAGCCACTGTGCTTTGCCCCTGGAACCTGAGAATGCCTGAGGGGGGGGGGG
>NW_024803398.1:2329-5481 GCF_019175285.1 Sceloporus undulatus | reverse complement strand
AGAGAGAGTTTTTTCTCCAGCCCAGGGTTGGTTGCTCTGCAGCCTTCTCAGGCTGGAGCTGAAAGGGCCAAAGTCGCCGAAAAGGCACTGAAAAAGAGCCAGGCGCGAAAATCACACGGAAAGCTCTGAAAAGTCCCCGTTTTTGCGTGAAAGTCGCGAAATTGGCAACACTGCTCTTCTGGAATTTAAAATACTTATTTCAAGATCCCACAACATGTGGCTTTGTTGTTGTTTGCAAGCCTAGTGGTGAAAGTAAGTGTGCCAAGCAATCCAAACTCTACTTAACCCAACTCTCACATCTAATCTAATCTTTATTGCTTGTACTTTGAGATAATATTGTATTTTGTATTGTTGATTTTTTTGTTGTAATCCCACCTTGGTGAGAAATATAAATAACATTTATTATTATTATTATTATTATTATTATTATTATTATTACACTGAAAGAATACCTACACATGTGCTCAACTTCACTATCCTGTGAGACAGTAATAAATGACATTTATAGGTAAGCAATAAGGGAGGAATTTCTCCATGGTATCTTCCTTACTGGAAGGAAGAATTATTGTTGTCATAATTACTGTCGGAAAAAATTATTGTTGTAATAATTACTGAAACCCAAGAACCATATGTGTAAAGTTAATCACATTTTTTTTTTCATTCCAGCTGGTTATTTCATAACTGGTATGGAAATCAAGAGAACCTTTTCTGTTCAGTTGCAACACAGAGCTACATTCATTTGATTAACTGGGAAAGTAGGGAAAGGAGAAGAGATAACTTGATCTGCCATTTTGTTAAGGCTGGGTGACTCATCTCACTTCTATAGTGAAGCAATTTGTGAGCCACATGTGTCTTTTAGGCTAAAGAACCATGTTAAAATTATTTTTTATTAAAACATTTATACCCCACCCTACATCTCAAGATCTCAGGATAAAAACAGTAAAAATACATTAAATCAATTATCAGTTGAAACCCAGACAGTTTAAAACTGGTTACAACAATTTAAAATAGAGAAATTATAGCATCTCCATAACCTGGATAAAATCAACTAGGCCCCAAATCTCCACAAAAGCCCGATCTTGCATTCATGTCAAATTTCTAGTTTTTTAAAGTAAAAAGTTCACTGTTCTACTGTATCTATCCTCTAAATTCTTTATTGTTTACCATATCAATTCACCTTTCTCCTATGTTAAGGAAAATGCAACATGGGATATACAGTAGAAAAAATAAAACATGTATGTAAAAGTCACAGTGACTAAGCAAAAGCAATTAAGAAGCCACAAAGGTGTAAAAAGCTAATGTAATTTAGTAGTCTTGAATGCCAAGGACAGAATTATAGAGTGTACAATTGGAAACACCTGAGATTCATTAAGTGTACAAGGTGAAATGATGAAATTCTTAAGTATGGGTTGAACTATGTGAACCAATCAAATGAATGTACATGCCCACTGGGTGGAAACTGACTAAGTGGGTGGTGTTTAACAATGGCTATAATAATTGCTATGATTGCCAATGTATTTTGTGGAGTAGAGTGGAGTATTGGAGATTGTGAGGGCATTAGTTTTTGCATATAATAGAATAAAGTAGATCTTTTATATAAGACTACTGAGTTGTCTGGTGTCTTGAGTGAAGATACAAGAGCCAGCAGGATCCTGGAGAAGTTTGGAGACTTCTGAGGAAGAAGAGTGAGAAGGCTTGGAGAGTTTGTCAGGGTCTTCAGCCTATTCTCTGAAACTCTGCTGCTTTGGAAGAAAAGCATTAACCACTGACCAAAGCAGGTCAGCTCCGCTGCATAACAAGGTGGTGAGTTAGAGCCAGAGGTGAAGAGCTACAACTCCCATCATCCCTGACATCCTATTCTCACTATTGTTCTTATTACTATGCTGTTCTTCATGCTAAGAAAAGAATTCCCCTCCCCTCCATTCCTCAAATAGCTCTTTCAAATCTTAATCAACAAGGCATTTTTGGAACTGCAACTAGTGTGCCACTTACAAGCTCACCAACCCACAGTCGCTCATTTTATATGCTACATCCACATACTGTTTAATAACTTATGTTCCAACTTCTAAACCATGTCCCCTCCAGTCACCCTGTTGAGAATCCAAAAGTCTGGGTAAGGGATTACCATCACAGTGCAATCCTACATATGTCTTATCACAGTGCAATCATTAATCTGTCAAGGGGCTTACTCCTGTGTAAGATGATTTAGGATTGCAGAATGAGGTCTTTTCTCTTGTTCCTAATGCATAGCTAATTAATCAGTGTAACAGTTTCATAAGTTTCAGTTATTTAGATTCACTTCTTTCATTTGTCAACTTAGAGTTTATACCAAGATTTCTTCTACAGCTGCAATGTCTGAAAGGATGAAGTGTAATTGGTCTGAAGACTATACTTACATTTTTCTCTGATAGTTCCAAAGGATGAACAGGAAACAGTTCATTCTTCACATTTGCAAAGCTATAAACATAAAGAAATAGCACATAAAACACTGTCATAAGATCTTGTTTCATCCACCAAGTTCCTAAAGTGTTTTGTCTCCTCAACATTAAATGGAATTGATAAGTAGTACAGCAAGTAAATCCATGCCTCAGCCAAAAAGTTAAATGGTTGATGAATGTGTCAGATACAGTTTTCTTTAGGTGCTTTCAGGTGCAGTGATTTCTGTTAAATATAAATTACAAATACTTCAATAAAGCTTCAACTGTGTTTGAATGTAATATTTAAATCAAATGCTCTGAGTCATATAACAATTTCATTTTCTTGGAAACTTCACAGCCTTATCACATGACAAAAGAAAGCCAACAGGCAGCAAGACAGAAGCAGCTTTCTGCTTACCTCTCTGCATACCCCCCAAACACTTCCACTTTCCTTCCAGGAGACAGTCATAAAAGCATGTCTTCTGTTGTACTGGGAAAATCTATTTGTCAAAAGGCACACTTTTATTACCATCTCCCTCTGAAAAGAGAATGGAAGTGCTTTAAAGGCATGTGGAGAGGACAGCAGAAAGCTGCTTCTCTCTTGCTGTCAGTCAACCTACTTTTGTAATGTAATGTGATAAGGCTCTCATATAATTATTCAAGAGCAGGGTAGGCAACCTTTTTGAGCCGGGGGCCGGGTTGGTGTCCCCTAGACAACCGGGGGGGGGGGGGGGA
>NW_024803398.1:1308-2229 GCF_019175285.1 Sceloporus undulatus | reverse complement strand
TGGAGGACATTTGGGCATTATTCCTAGACAGATGGCAGAAATGGACTTCCCTTTCTGGCCAACCCCCCCCCCCGCTGCCGCCGCCCATTCCAAACAGCACATTTGGGCATTGAACATGGCTTGACTTAACATGGTCTCTTGCATATTTCAGAGGCTTGTTGCATAACCAAACTCTTTGGGTTTCACACTGAACATGGGTTCACATAGCTATGCATATTGAACATGTCAAGATGGTTTCACAGTTCTTGCACCAAGTGTACTTCTCAGAAGTGTGTACTTGGTCAAGGGACTTTGGTTTTTCTTCACTGCGCATGAGTTTGTAAAAATCACAGCAATTTACATTGGCCTTGCCTCTGAGGCTTTCTGATATCAATATCACCATTAAAGAACCAAAAACACACAGAAAAGGCACTTTGGAAAGTCACACTCTCTTGGCTTCAGAAACAGTGTGTGCATGCCTCTCAAGCTGACTCATCATCATCATCATCATCATCATCACCACACTATCACTGTCAAAACAAGGGAGACTTGTTAGCATTAAAAGCACCCAAAATAAAAATTTAAAAAACCTTGAGGCCTCTGGCCACTCACCACCTCTTCCTTCCTCCTCTTCCTCCTCCTCTTCCTCCTCCTCCTTCTGCTCCTCCCTCCTCCTCTTCCTCCTCCTTCTCCTGCTCCCCCCTCCTCCTCTTCCTCTTCCTTCTTCTCCTCCTCCCCCTCCTCCTCTTCCTCCTCCCCCCTCCTCCATGCGCCGCGTGGCCTCCATGCACCGCGTGGCCTGGTGGCCTGAAGGAGGCAGAGGAGAAGGAGGTGGGCGGCGCGGGCCTGCGCGGGGAGGGCGGCGCGGGCCCATGTGGGGAGGCAGGGAGGGTGGTGCAGGGCTTCCCTCTTTGCCTCCTCTGCCCCAGGCCACGCGGCCCT
>NW_024803398.1:0-1298 GCF_019175285.1 Sceloporus undulatus | reverse complement strand
CCTCTTCCTCCTCCGCACGGTGGAGGAGGAGGAGGGCAGTGCGGTCAAGCAGCCCAGGAGGAGGTGGCAGCGGCGGCAGGGAGGGTGGTGCAGGGCTTCCCTCTTTGCCTCCTCTGCCCCAGGCCACGCGGCCCTCTTCCTCCTCCGCACGGTGGAGGAGGAGGAGGGCAGTGCGGTCAAGCAGCCCAGGAGGAGGTGGCGGCGGCGGCAGGACCGGGCTGGGGCCGGTCCTGCCGCCTCTGTGGGCCAGGGGTTGCCGACCCCTGGTCTAGTCTTTGGATAATCCAATAGGTTCTTCCAGTTGTTCTGAGAGTGTGGGGCGGATTGTGTAGGGAGAGGCGTTCCTTCAAGTAACTTGGGCCCAAGCCATGTAGGGCTTTAAAGTTAATAACCAACACTTTGTGCTGCGCCCGGAAACTAATCAGCAGCCAGTGAAGAGATTTTAGTACTGGTGTTATGTAGTCTGACCTAGGTGTTCCAGTGACCAGTCTGGCTTCCGCATTTTGCACCAATTGAAATTTCCGAACCTGGTACAAAGGTAGCCCCATGTAAAGCGCATTACAGAAATCAAGATGAGAGATTACCAGTGCAAGTACCACTGCTTCAAGGTCCTTTCGGTCCAGGTAGGGACACAGTTGGCGTATCAGCCGGAGTTGATACCAGGCACTTCTGGCCATCGCATCTACTTGAGATGATAACTGTAGAGACGGAGCCAGAAGTACCCCTAAACTGTGAACTTTGTCCTTTAGGGGAAGTGTGACCTCGTCCAGGACTGGTTGACAAATCTTCATGCCTGAACTTGGGGAACCTATCGCAAGTACCTCCATTTTCTCTGGATTCGGCTTGAGTTTGCATTACTGACTTAAGACAGACATCCAATTCTTAGTCACTGCATCAGTCAGAGACATAGATTTATGTGCCATCAGCGTACTGATAACACTGCGCTCCATGTCTCCAGATGATCTCTCCCAGCGGTTTCATGTAAATGTTAAACAGCATGGGAGACAGGATGGCAACCTGAGGGACGCCAGATGTCAGCTCTCTTTTAGAAGAGCAAGTGTCCCCCAGCTTCACCATCTGGAATCTACCCGAAAGGTAGGTATGGAGCCACTGGAGCGCAGTGTCCCCAATACCTAACTTTCTCAGGTGTTCCAGAAGGCTACCATGGTCTATGGTATTGAAAGCTGCTGGGATGTCCAAGAGCAGCAACAAGGTCATACTTCCCTCGTCGATCCCCAGACGGAGATCATCAACTAAGGCAATCATGGCTGTCTCAACTCTGTATCCTGTCCTAATGG
>NW_024803397.1:0-8542 GCF_019175285.1 Sceloporus undulatus | reverse complement strand
GTGCAGCATGCAATCAGGTTGTGAGCATTTGGCCTGCCTTAGGAGCAGGCAGCAGGGTTTAAACCTGCTTTGGGAAAAAGCAGGATCGAGCAGCTTTTTTCTGCCATCTGTACCAGGCCCAAGTCTACAAAAGCTTTTGTTACAATTTCTTTTGCTCATTTAGTTACTCTCAAAGGTGCTACAAGACCTCTTTTCATATTGATATTGCAGATTGATACAGCTATGCCTCTGAATGTCATATAATTGATAACAGATCTGCAGTTTATTTGTTCATATACTGTAATATGATCACCCACTTTCAGAAGTTGATGAAGGTTGCATCTGCACCACAGAAATAATCCAGTTTGACACCACTTTAACTGCCATGGCTCAGTGCTATGGGAGTCTAGGAACTGTAGTTTTGTGAGACATTTAGTTTTTCTGTTAGAGAGCTCTGGTGCCACAATAAATTACAAAACCCAGAATTCCATAACATTGAGCCATGGCAGTTAATGTGGTTTCAAAGTGGATTATTTCTGCAGTGCAGGTATAGCCAAAGACACACAAATTTGTGAGCTGAAGTGTGAAGAACCTTTGATTGATCCACAATATCCAGAAGTCCCAGCCAGCATGCTCAATAGTAAGAGACTGTGATACTTCTAATCCAAAACATATGTAGGGTGAAAGCTTCTAATATTTCTTTCAGGCTTTAGCATATGGTACAGCAATAAAGAAAAAGCTTTTAGCTCTACACATCTGGATAAAAGAAGTACATTCTTATTTCAGTGCTTACCAAATCAAAGCCAATGCTTCTGAGGCTTTCAGCAATTATTATAAATATGACAAAAGCATTTTAAATGCATTTTTTTCAGTATCATTGAAGACTTAAAATAAATATTGTGTGTCTTGCATTTGAAAAAAGGCTTCCTGAGCCTTTTGTAGCTGTGTTTTCTTTGGGGTTTTATGGTTTTGTCGTTGTCTATCTTCCATGAAGTCAGTTAATAACACTTCTCACTGTACTTCCCAGACATGGAATTAATACAGGGAAATATTGGAAAATAAATCCAGTCAGTATCATTAGCTGAGACGTTTTCACACAAGTTGTTTGCCTGTTGTCTTAGTTAGGAGAAAACATCATTTAAAAACATATCTCTGACTTTACTATTTCAATAGAAATTGCTGAAGGACAGATAGCATTTCATCAATAGAATATTGAGGGTAAAGTTGATGTTTCTGTTTTCATGAAAATAGCAGTCAAAATGGTGTCAGGCAGTAGCTGCGTATGAGATGTTGGCAGAATACCAGCTAGACTAGTTTACAGTTGTAAACCGCTTAGACACTGTTAGTTCAGTATGAAGCGGTATATAAATGAAGCTGTTTTAGATTTGCTGAATTGTAGAAGAAGACCCTGTACCTGGGGTGGGGTATCAAAAGTTGGCAACAAAGCATTTGAGGTTACTACTTCAATATCACACAACTGTGTTGCTGCGGAACTGGGATCAGTACAAGCATATATTGGTTTACCCAAGCAACTAGAAATGAAACTGAGCCCTGGAAAAAAAAATAGAGAACACATGTAACCCTGGGTAGCTACCTGTCCCAACAAGGAAAACTCAAATACCAGTGTATATTTGAAAATTACAAACTAGTTCAGTGCTATTGTCTGGGTTTCTGAGCCATGGGATCCAATCCCTATGTATACCAAGTCCAGAAATACAAGGAATTCCAGATGCAGGCTTTTAAGTAATTTATTGTAAATGGGGAAATCAACAGTCATTCAAGATATACAACCATGCACACTCACAAGGACTAGAAAATTCAAAGGTGTTATGTTGGAACAGAGAAGGACAAACTAAAGGAAATACTGCACCTGAATGGAATAGTTGCTCTTCTTTTATAGGCCCAGAGATAAAAGGAACTCACTTGCTCCTGAGGCAGACAGAGATGGCAAGCAAGAGAGAGGTTTAGTCAAGCAAACTGGCAGCATAGATGCCTGATACTGGACTAAGCCAGGAAAACAAAAAAAGCATCAGTATATATAGGGAATTTTAGCCCTGGGGCAAAATTCAGGGTATAGAAAAAGTCAAATATGGGTATTTCCTTTGAACTGGGTTTGAATCACTTTTTTTGGGAGAGTGTAACATTGAGATGTAAATGTGATTGATGGGAGCAGACTTCCGAAATCAGATGGCTTAGTAGGCAAAGATGCCAGGGCCATTGACTTCTTGGTGCCTTCCCATTGTGGGCGTTTCACACCTCTTCAGATATGCCTAGAAAAACAGGGCCCAGGCAATTCCTATTGCTAGTGTACGTGTGATGTAAGAATCCCAGTAATTGCATCTACAGTAGAATCATGAAAGGGAGAGTTAATCTGACTTTCTGATATCAAAAGAGGAGGGCTGTAAGAAGGCTAATACACATACTTCAGAAAAGGAGATTCATTTTGTAAGATTGCACAGCCAATGACACAGATCATCTTCCCTAACAAAGCATACAAAATGGGGTTGAGTGACTTGCGGGTCCACCTTCTAATCCTAGGGCACATTTTAACATAAGATCTCCAACCATAATGCTGTGGGGAAAGGATGTGAAAAATTATAATTTTCTTCTTCCTTCATTTGAGTGATTATTCTGTAACAAACAACATATTTTCCCAGTTAAACTAGAGACAGAGTGACCTCAAGTTGCATTTCTTTATTAAAATTCAAAATTCTTTCTGCCCCTTCTTGTTTTTAATAAACATTTCTGAGGAACTTCCCCCCCAGTGAAAAAAATTCTTTATTTACAGTGCTGCTGTTATTCTGTTGCAATGTGTGTAAATTCATTTTGTAAGTTTGCAATGTGTGTAAATTCATTTTGTAAGTTTGCACAGCCAATCTATTCCACTTTTCCTTACTAGCAAAAAGAAATAATGAATTTTGGTTTCAGGTTTTTTTTAAAGTGTATCTCTGTGTGTGTGTATGCTCTCTCACAGAAATACCCATGCAGTCCTTGGCAGGGAACTTTCAAATTTAGCAATTTTAGATTTGGGATTGCTTTGGATCTGTTTCTTCTTTAGCATGCCTGGAATCTTAGATAATTTTTGGTACCCCTCTTCTAGGTGTCCCTGTTGAGTGTTGGACTGTGACCCTTGAGATCAGGGTTTGATTCGCAGCTCATCCATGAAACCCCCTTGGTTGACTTTGGATAAGTCAGATGCTTTCAGCTTCAGGAAAAGGCAATGGAAAACCTCCTCTGAACAAATCTTGCCAAGAAAACACCATGATAAGTTCGCTTCAGCTTAGGGTCATCATAAATAGAAAACAATTTGAAGGCACACAACAACAACTACCTAGATTACTGCACTATATTCTTATAGTGCTGCTATTCCTGGCTGTTTTCTGTTGCATTCTGAGATTTGCAGTTTAAGGAGGGGCATTTAGAATTCTCAGCCAGAGAGTGCTTAGGTAGTGCAGTAATGTGGTACAAGAGAGATGGCTTCTCAGTGATGGCACATACTTCATGGAATACCAATCCAATAGTGCCACACTGTTCTTCTTTAGGTAAAAGGTAAAGACGTTTATTTCCAAATATTTTGGCTTTTTATTATTGTTGTTTTTTAAGAATTGAAAACTTTTTAAGTCTTAAATATATTATTTGTTGCTTTTAAACTGTTTTGATTGTACAAGCTACCCTGCCCTAAAAGCTTTTCATTTCAGCAGCACAAACATAACAAGCAAATAGAGAAGAGAGGGCTGAAACAGATGGCCCTGAAGGGACAGATTCAAGCCATTCCTTCTGAAGGCAAATTGGGGCTGCGGCAACCGCATGCTATGGCCACAGTCTGCCTTGAAACCACCCAAAAAGGGAGTAGCAAAGAGTCGCTCCTTTTCCTGGTGGCAGAAAGGCAACTTTTCCCAACCACTGTGGCCAGAAGCCAGCTCCAAGGTGCTCTGGCAGTGTGCAGCATGTAAATGCCACACCACCAGAGCGCCCAGAAGCCAGCCTATCCATGAGGGGCTGCCTGGCTTGAAACCAGCTTCTAGGTGTCTTGGGGCATGCATCATCTGCATGCCACACCCCCAAGGTGCCTGGTAGCTGACTTTTTAGGCCAGTCTGTTCCGGACCAAAGATAAGCTGGTGCATTTCATCTGACATTATGAGGGGAAATTCTTCCGAAATCTAAAAACAAGGCCAACAAAACTCTGTGTAAATATTGGAGAGCCTTCTGTGTGTGTGTGTGTGTGTGTGTGAGAGAGAGAGAGAGAGAGAGAGAGAGAATTTGCATGTGAGTGTCTTTGAATGACAATAAATTAAGATATATGTCTTTGTGGAGCTGTGATAATTGGCAAGCAATTATTTCTTCAAAGATACACATGCAAATAGATTCCACATTCCTAGAGAATGAAGGACTCAAGGGATGTTTAATTCTTAAAAAAATATACTAGAAATAGGCAATAATTTATCTTATTGAAGGTGAACATGCATTGCATTTATTAACATCAGAAGAAAATATACTGAAGACCAGCAACGTTGCCCCCAAGTAGTAGTAAATGGCTTAGGTAAATAATTGGGACCATTCAAACATTCCTCACAGACATATGATGGTAAGCTAAGATTGTTTCTACATGGTTAGAGACCCAAGCAATTGTAGGAATGTTTAACTTGGGCTGCATCCACATTGGCAAGATAACCTGGATTGGCACCGCTTTAACTGCCCTGGTTGAAGGCTATGGGATTCTGGGAGTTGGAGTTTGTTGCGGGCCCAGAGTGTTGAATGAATGAAATGAATGAAATTGGCCACTGTAAAACCGCTGTTAAAAAAGCCCTCCCTAGACCCCCTGATTTGAAGTAATTATCGGCCTGTCTCGCTGCTGCCTTTTCTGGGGAAGGTGATCGAGAGGGCGGTTGCCTTCCAACTTCAATCAGTCTTAGATGATACTGATTTTCTAGACCCATTTCAAACTGGCTTCTGGGCGGGCTATGGAGTTGAGACTGCCATGGTCGCCCTGGTCGATGATCTCCATCTGGGCATGGACAGGGGTAGCGTGTCCCTGTTAGTGCTCTTAGGCATCTCAGTGGTTTTCGATACCATTGACCATGGTATCCTTCTGGAACGCCTGAGGGAGTTAGGTATCGGGGGCACTGCACTCCAGTGGTTCCGTTCCTACATCTCGGGTAGATTCCAGATGGTGCAGCTGGGGGACGTGTGCTCCGATAAGAGGGCACTGACATCTGGTGTCCCTCAAGGAGCCATTCTGTCCCCCATGCTATTTAACATTTACATGAAACCGCTGGTAGAGGTCATCCAGAGGCATGGGGCACGGTGTTATCAGTACGCTGATGACACCCAAATATGTTTCTCTGTGTCTCCAACTGATGCAGTAACCAGGGATGGCATCTCTCCTCTAGATGCCTGTCTGGAGTCGGTAATGGGCTGGATGAGGGAAAAGAGACTCAGCTTGAATCCAGAGAAAATGGAAGTACTCGTGATAGGTTCTCCTGGCCCGGAGATGGAGATTTGTCCACCTGTCCTGAATGGGGTCATGCTTCCCCTGAAGGACTCAGATCGCAGTCTGGGGGTGCTCCTGGACTCGTCGCTACACCTTACATCTCAGGTGGATGCGACAGTCAGGGGTACTTGTTATCAGCTTCAGCTGATACGTCAGCTGCGACCCTTCCTGGGCCAGGGGGACCTTGAAACAGTGGTACATGCTCTGGTGACCTCTCGGTTGGATTTCTGTAATGCGCTCTACATGGGGCAACCCTTGTATCAAACCCAGAAGCTTCAATTAGTGCAGAATATGGCAGCTAGGTTAGTCACTGGGTGCTCCAGGACTAGCCACATAACACCTATTCTGCAAGATCTTCATTGGCTGCCCATTCGCTTCCGAGCCCAATACAAGGTGTTGGTTATTACCTATAAAGCCCTAAATGGCTTGGGCCCAGGGTACTTGGAGGACCACCTCTCCCCATACAGTCCGCCCCGCACTCTCAGATTGGGCGGAAAACATCTATTAAGAGTTCCTAAGGCAAGGTTTGTGTCTTCTTCACAAAGGGCATTTTCCATCATGGCCCCCCAGACCTGGAACTCTTTGCCCGACGAGCTCCACTCAGCAACCTCCCTAGATCTCTTTAGGAAAAATCTGAAGACCTTTCTTTTCCGTCAAGCCTTCCCCCATGTGCCTTGATGTTATCCTTTCTCTCCCTTGTGCATATTGTTTGATCCAGCTAATTTGTTGTATGGTTTTAATTGGTTTTAGATTGCGAATGATTGTATGAAATGTTTTAGGATACTTTGTATTGTTTTTAAATTGATGTGGTGGGTTTTTGTATTATTGGGTTATGGGTTGATGTATTGAAGTGTCTTTTGATGGTGATTTTTGTAAACCGCTGTGATCTGCAAGGAACAGCGGTATAGAAATAAAATTTCATTCATTCATTCATTCATTTTTGTCTGCTTTACCTCTGGTTTAACTTCACATTGTTTCGCTTTGGCAGCCATTATGTGTGATAAACTTCCTGCTGAAAAACAGGATTTAAACTAGATTTAAAATTTTAAAAACCCACAAATGCGAAGTTTATCAGACAACGTCACTGTTAAAGTGAAATAATGCAAAGTTAAACAGGACATAAAGCAGAGAAAAATGGCAGCTTTTTACTTTGGGAACTTCCCGAAAGTAAAAAGCTGTCATTTTTGTCTGCTTTACCTCTGGTTTAACGTCACGTTATTCCACTTTGGCAGTCATTATGTGTGATAAACCTCCCACATTTGTGGGGATTTTTAAAATTCAAATCTAGTTTAAATCCTGTTTTTCAGGGGGATCGTCCTAGTGTGATAAACTTCATCACATTCCCTTTTGTCTTCCCCTCCTTTCCCCTATCTCTCTGTACAGCTAAGATAGCAAGCTGAATTCTTTCTTTTAATCAATGCAGTAAACATTTGATTCACAATAATGTCTTTCAGAATGTTCTCCCCAGCCTCTCATAACAATTGTCAACATCTGATGGGTAGTTATGTAAAAGCAGGTGGTGAAGAACATTCACCATCCAATGACTCCTCTTTTAAAATACAAAAAAAGCATCTCCATACTAGATCTTGATAACCATCTGAAATGGTAAAACAAAAAAGGGAGAGGAGAAGAAGGAGAATTCTACTGTACATTATTTGTGAAGGCATTCACTCTTGATTCAACCTCAGCTCTTCTTTCAGAGCACCAAGCAATCTGGCTGCCTGAAAAAAAGGGGAGAAGAGAAAATTAAAAATTTCACATATGCAGTAGATCTCTTCTCCTCTATTGTTCCTTCATCTTCAGTTGGACAGCCATTTTAGCTTGATGTTCTGGGAGGGGTGGAAATGTATGCTAAACTCATGAACTAATATAATCAAGAGAAATTCACCCACTTCATTTTTCATACTTGATCATCATCAGGACCAGATTCTGGGGCATAAGCATTCAACAAGATGGGGGGGGGGGGGGGACATTAGCTTCCATTTATCATTTTCTGAAGAGAGCATGAGATAACAAGAAGTATATGCCACCTATTTCCTACATGAGGTTGCCATGTCACATCTCAGAGTACAGTCATCTAATATCATTAGAAACATCTTGCTGATGTTTGTAATACAGTCAGCACATGCAAGCTGAATTTCTTGCATAAAACAAAATTATGTTAAAGGAGATAGAGGTGAAATTATTGGTCGTACTGAACAAAGTGACAACTGTAGCAGCGCATAAATACTGGTGAAGTTTTGTAAGTCTTTAGTTGTCTTAAAAGAGCAAAAGCTCCTGTGTTGCCCTTGTGGTTTTTTTTGCTAATTTCTCTGCTCTGAGGGGGAAAGTGTGTCATATATGGGTGTTAAAGTTTGTGAAATTAGGCCTTTCCACATTTCTTTAATCTCATCTAATCAGATTATGGAAAGACTGACATCTGATTTGTAATGGAAGTGTTAAACAATATTGCTAAGACAGAAGTACTACTTGAATAAACACTTTGGATTTCTGTTGACTATTTGTGTCCTTTTCTTTTCTTTTCTTTTCTTTTCTTTTCTTTTTACACTAAGAAATCTCTTGGCATTCTAGGTGTCTCCAGTGTCACCAGAGAGTTGTTGCTGCAATCCTAGTAGTAGGGGCAGTAGTAGTAAAAATAAAACAACAAATTGTGGTGTATAAGACTATCCATATAGCAATCCGAACACAATCCAGCCCAGCTTTACATTTAACTGCCAAACCTATTCTACTTCATGAGATAAGTAAAACAAAGCAAAACAGTGGGAGATGTTTCGCATTGACCTAAAAAAACCAAAAGGAAACAAATGCGAAATCAGCTTGGAGCTAAATAAAGCAAATAGCACACCTTTGTAATTATTATTATGCATGCTGTTAGGATATCAACCACATGCAGAGAGGGATTTTGAGTGCCTAACTCAGAGCCTTGGAGCTGCCTTTCCCAGAAGATCCTCTAAAATCTACTCCTTTCCAGCACCTAGCATTTAAAGCCCTGGGCAAACAGTTCCTCCTGGATCAGAACTGTTAGCCTCAAGCAAACCTGATATTCATGAAATGTGTGTCCACCCTTTTGC
>NW_024803396.1:0-8547 GCF_019175285.1 Sceloporus undulatus | reverse complement strand
TATTATTATTATTATTATTATTATTATTATTATTATTATTATTATTAACCTTTATTTATAAAGCGCTGTAAAGCCCTCCCATCTAAAGCAGAGATGTGGGCCTTCCAGTGTTTATCAACCATTGCCATCATGGGCAGTAGTGAGGAATTGGGAGCTATAGTTCAACAACATTTGAAAACTGTGATTGCCCATTACTGCTCTAAAGTAAGGGGAGAGGGGTATGAAAAATGGCACAGAAGCCTGCCTAATCTCAACTCAAGATAAATCATGATAAGGAACAAGACAATGAGATCTAAACAGGCACATTACACACTAACTATGGAAATGGTCCTGGGGAAGAGGCCCCAGGCAAGTTCTGATTCAACTCTCACATAATAGTATAATCCTATAATGTCTGCTTATAAATAAGGACCCATTGTTTAGTTAATTTGGTTCTTCCCTCCGCCTTCCTTTCTTGTTTGTTTCCTTCTTTGTTTTTGGCTTTTTTTTCCTTTGGCATATATGTGTGTGATAGTTTGTTGCATGTTGGTATCTTTTATTTCTTTTTTGTATTATTGAATTACTAATAAAATTTATTTTGTACAATAAATAAATTTTTAAAAGAAATAAGCCTCACTAAATTCAGAAGGTTTTGCTTTTCCTCTCTGCCTTCCCTCATCCCCCCCTTTAAAAAAAAATCCAACATTAAATTTCAAAATGACTGTCTTGGATTCCATTATTTTCATCTTGTTCTGATACATTTATACTTAAAAATTAAATGTGCACAAGCTACATATACATGCAACTATTTATGTATACTTCTGTGTACGTGTACAGAATCTGAATGAGATTATGGGAGTTTATCATATATATAAACTATAATCTTTCTTTGTGTGTTAGGACCAGAAATGTAGGGAAAGTATCTTTAAATAATTAAGCATGACCATCCTGGCTTATCTTTAATTAATGACAGAGTAAAATCCATGCACCTTGAGAGCTGGAGGATATTGTTCTACAATTATATTACAACTCATCCTTAATTGTTTCACTTGGAAATTATTTATCTTCCTTCCTTCTGAGATTCCCTTCTGAGACCCTTAACACAGCCACTACAACTCCTAGTTCTATAGACTCTGTTACCCTGGAGGTATTTGGGGATTGCTTAATACATTGGGTTTAACAATTAAACAAAGAGTACTTTTTTCTTGAATGGAATCTATATTCCTCTCTCGTTGTTTTATTTCAATAATAATGGAAGCTGAAAAAGTAGGCTAGTAGTTGGTTCTCTGTGTATAAAAACTATAGAAACACACTGCTACTGCACAAAGTTGTTAAGCAGAGACAATCTATTATTCTTAAACAAAGCTACTCATTATAGATGAATCATAGGATGTGTTTGCAACCCATAGCAACTGCACTTGGCAATTGTACAGTAGAACACAGTACTTTTCTGATTTTCAACCTTCTACGAAATTTTGGTAGTTTTGGGGTCCCTCGGGCAAACTGATTGATTAATTCGTGGTTTACCCACCCTCCTGTAACACCGGTGAGACATGATGGGTCACCAGTAGCATTTTTTTCCTCACAAAGATGCAGCGGGCCAGATGTCTTCCCTCGCTGATCAAGAGGACTTTGTTGAAACAAGGCCACATAGAACAGAGACAAGAAGCACAGAGTTACATCTTGTTGCTATACTCCCTGTGGCAGAATTAGATTATTCACAGCACTTTATAGGAATAGTTGCTCACAGGTTTTTGATGCAAAATTGCTTTACATTACTCCATTCAGTATTTTGCAGTCATACTGGCTAGAGGATTATACAAAATGTACTGTATTCCCAAAAATAACTTTTCTCATTTAAAAAGAAAATTAGTAGAAAAATTATATTTTGTTTATGATTTGTTTTATCCAATAGTCACTAGGCAGAACGCTACATTACATTTTCAGGGTCTGCAGTCTCTTTGCTTATTTATTTATTTATTTATTTCTAAAAAAATATTGTTAATTGAGTCTGGCAATTAACATAACTCCATTGTAACAACTTGCAATAATTCCCCTGTCTGCTGATTTCTTAGCTCAATTGAAAGTGCTGGTTATATTTGACTCAGGTTCAGGTTATTTGAAGTTTCATATTCTTCCTTACAAACCTGCTCATGCTTTGAAATTTGCTGAGCAGGCCCTTCTCACTGTCCCACCACTTTCACAGGTACACCTGGTAGGAACACAGGAAAGGGTTTCTCAGTGGCTGCCCTCAGGCTCTAGACTGCCACACTCCCTACTTTCTTTTCACAGACAAGTAAAGACTTTGCTGTTTCAACAGGCATTTGATTATTGATTGTATAAGGCCCATCTCAACTCAGTAATATGCTGGATTTTCCTAATTGTACTGCTGGTATGTGTTCTTAATGGTGTATATTTTAATCTAGTTTTATTTGTTTATCATTTAATCTATTTTTAAATTTGTATTTTATGAATTTTTACCTGTGTTTTTTATTTTAAATTTGTTGTCAGCCACTTTGAGTTATGAACTGGGAAAAGCTGGCATCATCATTATCATCATCACCTGCACAACACATGTCTAGCTTATCCAAAGAACTGTATGAACCTGTTAATGTTTCAAAATTTCTGGGGTGGAGGGCTTCTTTCTATCACACCACCCTTACAAATACATCTAGTAGTAACAAGAGAGAAGGCTTTCTTGGTGGCTGCTCCCTGGCATTGGAACTTCTTGTCCAGATAAATTAGGCTGGAATCCCCCTTCTTATATTTTTCTGTAGGCAGATGAAGAACTTTCTGTTTCAGTTTCTTCTGGGGTAAGATTGCTCAGCTAGAAAAGACCTTTCATAATTTGCTATATTGTTCATAGAATCATAGAATCATAGAGTTGGAAGAGACCACAAGGGCCATCCAGTCCAACCCCCTGCCATGCAGGAAATCAAAATCAAAGCATCCCCGACAGATGGCCATCCAACCTCTGTTTGAAGACCTCTAAGGAAGGAGACTCCACTACACTCTGAGGGACTTTGTTCCACTGTTGAACAGCCCTTACTGTCAGGAAGTTCCTCCTAATGTTGAGGTAGAATCTCTTTTCCTGCAGCTTGCATCCATTGTTCCATGTTCTTGTCTCTGGAGCAGCAGAAAACAAGCTTGGTCCCTCCTCAATATGACATCCCTTCAAATATTTAAACAGAGCTATCATATCACCTCTCAACCTTCTCTTCTCCAGGCTAAACATCCCCAGCTCCCTAAGTCGTTCCTCATAGGGCATGGTATCTAGACCCTTCACCATTTTAGTCGCCCTCCTTTGGACACGCTCCAGTTTTTTCAACATCCTTTTTGAACTGTGGCACCCAGACCTGGACACAATATTCCAGATGGGGCCTGACCAGAGCAGAATAGAGTGGGACTATTATTTCCCATTCTAGACACTATACTTCTATCGATGCAGCCTAGAATCACATTGGCCTTGTTAGCTGCCGCATCGCACTGCTGACTCATGTTCAGCTTGTGGTCTACTTGGACTTTTAGATCGCTTTCACACGTGGTTTTGTTCAGCCAGGTGTCCCCATCCTATATCTGTGCATTTCATTTTTCCGCCCTAAGTGCAGTACCTTACATTTCTCCCTGTTGAATTTCAGTTTGTTAGCTTTGGCCCAGTTCTCTAGTCTGTTCAGGTCATATTGAATATTGATCCTGTCCTCTGGGGTATTAGCTACTCCTTCTAATTTGGCATCATGTTTGTTTTCTTTTGTTTTTATTATACTTTTAAGTGCTTTTAAGTTTAATTATATTTTCAAGTTTGTTATGATGCTGTTTTGCCATGTTTTCAAAACAGCAATAAGGGACAGTTGAAATTCATGCCGTGCAGGATTGACAATGAAGAAGTAACTAATGACAAGTTTCTGTTCTGCCTACATACCAAACAAGAGTATTGATTTCAGTAAATGTAGTCATTTCTCTGTAAAATTAACATATTCATATTCATAAATTATATGCTGCACACATTTCTCTCTAAATTATTTGGCACATGTAACAAAATATGGGATATTTTTTTTTAATAAATTTTTATTACCAAACATCATACATATATACATTACATACATACATATACAGTATACCTACATGTTTACGAACTCTACTAACTATATCTAATATTCTACAATACACATATTAAAAAGAAAAAGAAAAAAAAATTACCTTTTACATAAAACATCCACATCTGAAAAAATCATAATCTATTATTCAGTCTTCTCGTATTACTCTCATTTCCATCCATCTTAATTCCCAACCTCTACTACTACTTGATATCCTTCTTATTTCATTATCTCTCTCAGTCACCTTCTATTACTTACTCTACCCTACCCTTCTTTCTTCTATACCTCCTTTACGCTACATACCTACGCTAACCTTCTCCACTTACTTAACTTCCTAATCCTCTTTTCCTTTCCCCTTTCTGACTTCCCCTTCCCTCATTCCCCTGCTTCTCACTTTCCTCCAATTTCTAACTAAAACTCGTTTCCTCAACTTCAGTCTTCGACTTCTTCCACATTTTACTATACTTCATACATACATACCTAAAAAAAAAACAACCTACACCTCATATCTCTTCACTTCTTCGTTCATTCATTCTGACTTCCTATCTGCCAGTTGTTGTATATTTTTGTTTGGATTTGACTTTCTTACTCACTGATCTTTGCTTGTGGATCCGATTTCCTACATCACTGTTACAAACCCATGACTGCTATTCTTCCCCATTTTACTTCTAGATAATTCTTTATCTTACCCCAATCTTCACTGAATTGTTTATTAGATTTATTTCTTAGTGCTTGTGTTAATTTGTCCATCTCCATCCCATCATATAATTTCATTTGCCATTCGTCCAGAGTTGGATTCTCCTCACATTTCCATTTCTGTGCATAACAGATGCGGGCTAATGTTATCATATAATATACAATTTTTTCATCTTCTCTCTCAATTGTGTTTCCAAATATTCCTAATAAGTAAAATTCCAGTCTAAGTTTTATTTTTTTCCTGAGAATTAGCTCAATCTCTCCATTTATCATATTCCAGAAATGTTTTGCTCGCTTGCAGGTCCACCAGCAGTGGTAAAACGTTCCTAATTCCCTTTTGCATTTCCAGCATAAGCTGGATTTTGATCTATATATTTTTGCAAGTTTACTTGGTGTTAGATACCACTGAAAAAACATTTTGTAAAAGTTTTCCCGAATACTCTGAGAGGCCGTGAACTTATTGTTATCTTTCCAAATTTTTTCCCATTGCGCAAGTTGAATCTCATAACCAATATTTCTTGCCCATTTGATCATTTGTTCTTTAACTACCTCATCTTCCATTTCATATTTTAGCAAAATTTCATATAATTTCCCAATTATTTTTTTATCTATATCTAACAAGGTTTTCCCTAGTTCTGATGTTCCTTCCTCTAAGTCTAATCCTGGTTCTTTGTTATCTATTGCATACCTTTCCAAGATTTGCCTATACATGAACCAGTTTAGATTCCATCCTTCGGCATTTAAATTTTCTCTTGTTTTTAATACTATCTTGCCATTCTTTTTCTCCAAAATATCTGAGTATTTATACCATTTCGTTTCTCTCACCATTTCTTTTCTATAAAATGCCTCCTGTGGGGATATCCAACCTGCTTTTTTGGGTATTATTCTTCTCCTATGTTTGTTCCACACTCTTATCAGAGCTTTCCTAATACAATGGTTACCAAAGGCCTTGTTTATTTTATCTTTTTCATATGCTAAGTATGCATGCCAACCATAACTCAGACCATCTCCCTCTAGTTCTAATAGGTTATCATTCTCTAATGTCACCCATTCTCTTATCCACATCAAGCAGCACGCCTCATAATATAATCTTAAATTAGGTAAATTAAGCCCCCCCCCCTCACGCACATCTTGTAAGATTTTAAATTTAATTCTAGGCTTTCTGCCTCTCCATATAAATGAAGAGAGATCTTTGTCCCATTCTTTAAATATCTTGTCTGTTGTTATAATTGGGATCATCTGAAATAGGAAAAGAATACGTGGTAAGACAGCCATTTTTATTGCTGCTATTCTCCCTGTTAATGATAAGTTTTGTCTATTCCAGTTCAGCATATCTTTTTTAACTTTATTCCATAAGCTCTTATAATTGTTTTCAAATAGGTCTTTAGCGTTTTTAGTTACTTGTATTCCCAAATATTTGATCTTTTTTCCAATTTTTATACCTGAAATCTTTTCTAACAATTCTTCTTCTTTCCCCTTAATGTTTTTGGTCAAAATCATTGATTTGTTTTTGTTAATCTTACACCCTATTATAAGACCAAATCTTTCCAATTTCTTCAAAACCTCCTCTATTGATTCTAACGGGTCATCTAATATAATTATTGTATCATCCGCAAAGGTTCGTATTTTATAAACATGTTTCTTAATTGAGGTACCTCTTATTTTTGAATCTAATTTGATATCTTTTATAAGTAGTTCCATAATTAATAAAAATAACAGGGGGGAGAGAGGGCAACCTTGCCTTGTTCCTCTTTGAATTTTAATGAATTTGGATTTGCCTCTATTAATTCTTATTTGGGCTTTTTGGTTTTTGTAAATTTTATGCATCCAATTTAGAAAATTTTCTCCCACTTTGATCCTTTCCAAAACATCTAATAAAACAGACCAATTAACAGAATCGAACGCCTTCTCGAGATCTAGAAAACAGAGGCCCAATTTTTTATCGCAATGCTGCTCATAGTATTCCAAAATATCCAATACAATTCTTGTATTTTCTCTCATATATCGATTCGGCAAAAAACCCCTTTGTTCTTCACTTATTAGATCTACCAAACATTTTTTCAGTCTATTTGCTAAGATTGCAGTAAAAATTTTATAATCGTTGTTGAGCAATGAAATTGGTCGATAATTTGAAGGATCTAGCATATCTTTTCCTTCTTTTGGGATTAGAGTAATCTCGGCTTCTTTCCATGATTCCGGTAAATCTCCCAAAAGAGCCTCATTCATAACTAACTGCAGCGGATATCCCAATTCGTCTCTAAATGTTTTATAAAAGAGAGCTGTTAATCCGTCGTTGCCCGGGGCTTTCCCTAATTTGCATTTGTCAATAGCTTCCCAAATTTCTTCCTTGGAGATTGGTTGATTTAGCTGGACTCGTTGTTCTTCTGATAGTCTAGTAGTACAGAGATTGTCTAAGTATTCCTTGATTTCCTCCGTATTGTTTGTTTCTTCATTATATAGTCTTGAATAGAAGGTCTCAAATACTTTTATAATATCCTCTTGTCGTGTGTATATTTTATCCCCTTCTTTGATCTTATGGATTACTTTTTTCTCCTTATCTTTTCTTAATCTGTACGCAAGCCACTTGCCTGTCTTGTTTGCATGTTCGAAGGATTTCTGTTTCATTGCCTTTAGTTGTTTATCTAATTCTGTTGTGGATTCTAGTTCCAATTGCTTTTGGAGTGATTTAATATCTCTTAAGGTTTTTTTCCGATTCGGGAAACGTTTAAGTTCTTCTTCCTTTTCTTTCAGTTGTTTATTTAGTAAATTCAATTTCTGTTTTCTTTGTCTTTGGAAGATAATATTTTGTTGTGTAAGAAAGCCTCTAAAAGTAGCTTTCCCTGCATCCCAAACCGTTGACACATTCACTTCATTGTTCATATTTTCTTTAAAATAAAATTGGATCACTTGTTTTCCTTTCTCCACTATTTCTTTATCTCGCAACAATTCTTCGTTCATGTGCCAATAGTTTTCTTTGTATACCCTTTTAAACGTCAGAGTTATCGGATTATGGTCTGAGATTTCTCTATTTAGAACTGTCATGTTTTCTACTTCATTACTCAGTGTTTTAGATAATAGAAAGAAATCAATTCTTGACAGAGATTTGTGTCTTTCTGAAAAAAAAGTATATGATTCTTTCTCATTATGTAAATATCTCCAGACCTCTGTCAAAGATAAGTCTTCCATTAAGTCAAAAAAGGACTTAGGTAACTTACCTTGTTTTTCTTTTATTTTTTTGGTGGATTTCCTATCTAATCTCGGGTCGATTACTCCATTAAAGTCTCCTATCAGGATTATATTCTCATAGCTGCCATCTGTTAATATTTCCTTTATATTTTTGAAATAATCACTCTTGTTATTTTGAGGTCCATATATACCAACCACTAGATATTTTTTCCCATTCCATTGGGTCTCTACACCTAGGTATTGTCCTTTTTTATCACTGAAGATTTGTTTTGATTCAATATGGTTTTTAACATACATTATTATTCCCCTTTTGCTTTTATTTATTGAGGAGTAATATTCTTTTCCCAATTTTTCCCTTTTAATCAATCTTATATCCTTATTCTTTATATGTGACTCCTGCAAGCAAATGATATCCGCATAATTCTTTTCTAAATACCAAAACACTCTTTTTCTTTTTTGTGGTGAATTTAACCCTTTTACGTTCCATGATAATATTTTCATTTTTACTATTTAGTTCTTGTGTTTGAGATAATAATCACCTTCAAATATTTTGGCATCTCGTTCCATTTATATAAAAGGAAAATTATTCTGA
>NW_024803395.1:0-8565 GCF_019175285.1 Sceloporus undulatus | reverse complement strand
TACATTTGAGACCTCATAGGAAGATCTGCTTTGGAAAAGATACATGCTTTTCTTTCTCTCAATATTTGGAGGAGTAAGACATTTGTGACATCAAGTCATCCATAGCAGCCAGTGAAATGGCTTGCAGTACAGTGATGCTGTATTACCAGCAGAGAAAGGAGATAAAATGTGTAGATAACTTTCCTAACAACTGCACTTATAAAACACACACACACAATTTTTAGTGGCAATAGGACTATGTCTGAGGTACCTGCTACTTACTATTCTCTTAGGAATACGTTGGAGGCCCTTGCATCCATAAACTTTTTTAATACTGAGATTGTTTTCCATTACTGGGAAAAGGGCTTATTCCAATCTTCAAGGATTCACTTTACTATTTTCTTCCAGTGCTACTGTAAGACCAGCAGAACCCATCATGTCTTATTTAACTGGTAACTGTTCATATTCTGCCTGGTGTCACTTAATTTATTATAGCTGCCCCACTGTAACTTCTCTCGGTCTCCAAGGACCTACTCTGAACTTGAATTGACACAAACATGCTGCTGTCTCATATAATACCAAGAAAAGCTGTTAAATTTATATGCACTACAGATGTGTGTTGTCTTGCAAAGTGACCCAATTTAAATTTTATGTATATAGGGGCTTTTAAAAAAAACCCTCTTTTTTGCAACTTCAAGCAGGGAGCAGGAAAAGATCCTTTTTTGCTTAGTGCATAATCTTCAGATGTCATAATTTGGCTGGGACAATTGTGATTAATCCTCTGTTGTCCCACCTTTTCAGCTGATTTTAAAACATCCCATTTTACCTTCCTCTTCCTATTTTCCCCTTTTGTCCACAATTACTTTAATTGTTGTAAATAGAGTCCAAAGTGCAAAAGTAATTTCTACTCAGTTAACTCTGCAGAAGGGAGAGAAGAAGGGGCAGAGTCTTGCCCTTCCCAGTGGGCTCAGACAAAAACAAATTGCTGCAGCCTTCCCTAGCTTGTGTGTTCCTCCTCATTAATAACTTTTGCCCTCCTAACCACACTGTAATGTTGCTTGGCTACACATATCCCTGTTTTCATCTGTTGAATATTGGAGCTTATGTCAGTGTATTTGTGTGACTGCCATTGTTTTATAACAACTGGACATACTTCTATCCCCCTCCCACTGAGATAAAGGACAATTTCCTTTGTCCCCACACCCACATGTAAAGTTTCCAAGAATTTATAAGCAGATAACAGTACATAAAGTTCGTAGACCTTGTAACCACTCCTGCTCTTCAGCAATTTCTGAAATCACTGATAAAAACAGGCAGTAAAATGAAGAGGTCAGTCAGATATGACATCATGAAATCAACTCTGTAATTCTGTAGATTATGACATTGTTTCAACACAATCAGATTTTTTCCCTAGCTTCTTTGTCCAGGAAAAATACTTGCTTTCTCAAGACCTGTCTCGAAATTAATTATATCTGTCCAAGTCTCCCATCCCATATTTTTCATGCTATTTTTTCCAACATTGTTACCTATTGGCCAGGCAGGAGTAGAAATACAGGTGTGTTCTATTCATCTTTAGAAGATACACTCTTCTAAGATGTAAGCATCTTGAAGTGTTTAGATGCTCCTAAACAAGGACCACATGAAAGTGTCCAAGTATTGTTACCAAGAGGTGGAAGACTTTAAATGTTAAATTACTAAGAAATACAAGAAAGTTCTATTTGACTCTATTCGAAAATCCCTGGAATATTCCATTCCAAATAGTTCAGCATGGGAGTTCAACTGCCAATTTGTTGTTCCACCGCCCTAGTTTGCATAATACCTTGAATCCCATCTTGAGAGATAGATGGGATATTAATTCAATACATAAATAAATAAATCTCTGATTCTCTCCTATTGATTATGGCTTTAGCTATCAATAATTCTGTGTTACTATCTTCAGATTTGTCTACCTTGTCAGAAAAGGAAAAGGGAGCTCAACCTGAGGATAATGGAGCAGAGGACAGAATAGGGGAATTTCAGTACAGAATAAGTAAAGAGATAGTAGAGGAATACCTTGTTAATCTCAATGAATTTAAGTCTCCAGGACCAGATGAACTACATCCAAGTGTATTAAAAGAACTGGCAAATTTAATATCGGGGCCCTTGGCAATAATCTTTGAAAACTCCTGGAGAATAGGAGAAGTGCTAGTAGACTGGAGGAGGGCAAACATTGTCCCCATCTTCAAAAAGGGAAAAAAAGAGGATCCAAACAATTATCATCCAGTTAGTCTGACCTCAATACCAGGAAAGATTCTGGAGCAGATCATTAAACAAAGAGTCTGTGAACATCTAGAAATCAATGCCACAATCACAAAAAGTCAACACGGGTTTCAGAGAAACAAGTCATGCCAGACAAATCTTATCTTGTTCTTTGATAAAATTACCAGTTTGTTGGATGAAGGGAATGCTGTGGATATAATATATCTTGATTTCAGTAAGGCCTTTGACAAAGTTCCCCATGACATTCTTGCAAACAAGCTTGTAAAACGTGGGCTAGACAAGGCAACTGTTACATGGATTCGTAATTGGTTGACTGGACGAACCCAAAGGGTGCTCAACAATGGCTCCTTTTCATCCTGGAGGGAAGTGACCAGTGGGGTCCCACAGGGCTCTGTCCTGGGGCCAGTGTTATTCAACATCTTTATCAATGACCTGGATGACAGAATTGGGAGCATACTTATCAGATTTGCAGATGACACCAAATTAGGAGGAATAGCTAATACTCCAGAGGACAGGATCAACATTCAAAATGACCTGAATAGACTAGAAAGCTGGGCCACAGCTAACAAAATGAACTTCAACAGGGAGAAATGTAAGGTACTGCACTTAGGGCGGAAAAATGAAATGCACAGATATAGGATGGGTGACACCTGGCTGAATGAAACTACGTGTGAAAGGGATCTAGGAGTCCAAGTAGACCACAAGTTGAACATGAGTGAACAGTGTGATGTGGCAGCTAACAAGGCCAATGCGATTCTAGGCTGCATCAATAGAAGTATAGTGTCTAGATCAAGAGAAGTCATAGTGCCACTATATTCTGCTTTGGTCAGACCCCACCTGGAATATTGTGTCCAGTTCTGGGCGCCACAATTCAAAAAGGACATTGAGAAATTGGAGCGTGTCCAAAGGAGGGCAACTGAAATGGTGAAGGGTCTGGAAACCATGACCTATGAGGAATGACTCAAGGAGCTGGGGATGTTTAGCCTGGAGAAGAGAAGGTTAAGAGGTGATATGATAGCCCTGTTTAAATATTTGAAGGGATGTCATATTGAGGAGGGAGCAAGCTTGTTTTCTGCTGCTCCAGAGACTAGGACCCGGAGCAATGGATGCAAGCTCCAGGAAAAGAGATTCCACCTCAACATTAGGAGGAACTTCCTGACAGTAAGGGCTGTTCGACAGTGGAACAAACTCCCTCGGAGTGTAGTGGAGTCTCCCTCCTAGGAGGTCTTCAAACGGAGGCTGGATGGCCATCTGTCGGGGATGCTTTGATCTGGATTTCCTGCATGGCAGGGGGTTGGACTGGTTGGTCCTTGTGGTCCCTTCCAACTCTATTATTCTATGTTTCTATGATTCTATGAAGATTAACAGGTTCTAAAATACCTATAATTATGTGGTGATGCTTAGATCAAAACTGAAGACATCTTTGTTTATTTAGCCTGAAATTGGATGTTAAGAGGTCTGCATTTCCTGCATTTAATTTGCTTTTCCTCCTACAATGGGATTTGCTCAGAGATAGTGCCTCAGCAATCAGGCTTGCCAATTCAGCCCATTTTATCTTCCAATGACGATTCAGGCAAGCTATATTAGTACAGAAAATCATATATTGTGACAAACAGATATATCTCACCACTTGAGGCAGACGCTTTGTAAAACATTGGTGACAAAGGCAGCAACAGCGATACATGCGGCCAAAGGAGCTCCGTAACGGAGCTCCTTCTGGCGCCGCTGAAAGGGAGCCACAAGCGCCCTGCAGCAGCGCCAGGATGTCACGTCCACACTGTGCTGTTTGGCTGTGGCATGGCCATGATGTTGTAATGGCGGCACCCATGTAGAAAAGGCGCCACCATTACAATGTACTAGGGTTGCGGGGCCTCAGGAAAGGATGCCCCAAGGCAACCCTAGTAAGTATCCAGGCCGGCGCTTTGGGCCAGTCTGGATACTGCCAAAAATAACATCTATTTAGCCCTCGGGTCTCAGATTTCATTGACTTAGACTCAAATTTGAATTGGCTTGGATGCAAATCTTCCAAACTTCTTCTTTTCTTTTTCTTGTATGTGCATGAACAGATGCCTAGGCCTAAGAAGATGAACTGAGAAAGAAATTACAAAATGTGACTTGGAGACATACCATGTAAATACCACCATTGTGGATGGCATTCAGGAAAATGTTAGGAGTCTTTTGGCAAAGGAAGAGAGTTTTAAATAAATTTTTCACAATAATATTTGAACATTCACTGTCCCTAAGAAAGAAATGAGGAAATGTTAACATGACAACAACCAAAAATCTCCTTGAAAGTCCACTGGACATCAGGAAAGTTCATGCATGACCTAAAGGCTCATAAAAATTTCAGGTTTCCTTAAATTGACCATTTTGTGAGGATCTGGAGTTCTTACAGGATAGGCTTGAAACAGGAAAAGGTTAGGGGAGCTGATAAACATTCCTGAGAGGATACTGTTACACAAGTAGATAACCCTGACTTTAATGTGTGGGGACATTATATATTATAATGTAGGAAAAGACTCTTTATACTCAGAAAGTGGTTGCTCCAATACTTTCTTCCTTGTTTTGTATAAAACATCTTTATAAGCTGGCCTTGAGTGCCATTCAAATAGAAATACAATACTAACAGTAAACTAAACACATAATATTAATTATGGGATGCCATCTAACATCCCCTGAGTGTAGTTTAATTCTCCATATGCAGGGATAAACTATGTGAGCACTACACAACCCCATGCATAATATTAACATTGCACATCAAATGACTAGGTGCCATTGTGCAATGTGCAGTGCACAATACAGGATGCAGAACTGCAGTTCACAACACATAGCTACAACATGCAGTGCACAATGTGTCATAACAACTTTCAAAGACAAGCAATAGCAATAGCAATAGCAACTACATTTCTATACCGCATATCGTAGGCAAGGTATGGAGGAACATGCTATAGTATCTGCCCAACTCTGCCTCTTCTGTTATCAGCAGAATATCTGTTGCACAATAGATATGTCCTTAACTGGATGCCAGCAAGGGTAAACCAGAAAGAAAGAAAGAAAGAAAGAAAGAAAGATTTGGCCTGGTAATGAAATACCATCATCACCATCATCAATCTGTTAAAAATATATTGCAATTTTGCTAAACTTTTGTAAACTTACCGTATGTACTCGATTATAAGTCAACCTCATGTATAAGTCAAGGGCAGGTTTTGGGGCCAAAATTATGGATTTTGCCATGACCCATGGATAAGTCGAGGATAAAATTTGGAGGCTCAGTGTATGTATGTGTGCACGTGGTAAAAGGGACTCTAATTGAGGTTTTTTGCTTCAGTGTTTCAAACTTCATTTCAGCCTTCACTCTTCAGACAGTGGTGGCACGCAGGCAAGAGAGGGACTCTGTTTGTTTATTTAACAGCAATCAATCACCCAAGACTCTTTCTGCTTGGCTCAAGAGAGAAAAAACCGGTCTCCCCACAGCATGGGGAAATCTGAAAGAGCTGCTATCACATTACCATACTGACCCATAAATAAGTCTACCTGGGTTTTTGGAGTCAATTTTGGAGCATAAAGTTTTTGACTAATAGATGAGTATGGTAAATCTATTTCATCACATGCACTATTCATCAGATATCAATATTATGTCAACATACTGCACTATCTTCACATGGTTTCCCTCTCCCTTTCAACCTCCACAACAACCTTATAAAATAGGTTTGCTGAGAGGTAGTGGTGGATCATGCTCACATGGTAAATTCCATGACCAAGCAGAGATTTGACATTCAGTGGTATATATGCAAAAAAGCATTACTAAGTATTCTGTAAGGTAGAAACGAGAGGTTAATGGAGGGGGGGTCACACCATGAGTTCCTACACCAGGTGACACCAACCCTAAGGATGCCACTGGCTCAGACTACCAGTGTTTTTATTGTGCTTCTTTTTTTGTCCTGGATGATGGTTGGAGTTCTTGTATAGGTATCTGTCTCTGTGGGTAAGTTTTCTGTATACTGTGTGGCCCAACCGCTGGTTCGGTTTGTAGATGACCAGGACATGTAAGAATGGCAATGTTCCTTCCTTTCCTTTTTCCATCATGAATTGGATGTTTGGATGGATGTTGTTCAGATGCGTCAATAAAACAGTCAGATCTTCTTCGCCATGGCGCCATATGGTGAAAGTGTCATCCACATATCGGAACCATGTTGTGAGCTTTCTGGTGCTGTTTCCAGGGCTTGCTTTTCAAAGTGTTCCATGTAAAAGTTTGCTATGACAGGGCTCAGAGGGCTTCCCATTGCTACCCCATCTCTCTGATCGTAGAATCCATTTTCCCATTAGAAGTAACTTGTGGTAAGGCAATGTTCAAACAAGGCTGTGATGTCTTCCAGAAAAATTTGTTGGATAAGTGCCAGGGTGTCCATTATGGGGACTTTGGTGAACAAGGAGACCACATCAAAGCTGATTAGTATGTCTCTGGGTTAGAGTTTGAGGGTGCTGGTTTTTTTCTATGAAGTGAGCTGAGTCCTTGATGTAGTGGGAGCTTTGCCCTATATAGGTTTGTAATTTCGTGGCCAGAAACTTGGTCAAGTCATATGGGGGATCCAATGGCACTCACTATGGATTGGAGTGGAATGGAATCCTTGAGGATCTTGGGAAGTCTATACAGTCTTGGTAGGAGAGCCTCAGATTTGTACCAACTTTGTCATGTGGTTGGCTGAATTGAGGAGTTTTTTTTTATTAAGGTGTAAGTTTTCCTGGTTATTTTGTTGGTTGGGTCTTGTTTCATTTTTTCTATATTCATGATCCAGGAGTTCCTTGATTTTTTGTTTGTATTGTTCTGTTTCCATGATTACTGTGGCATTCATTGCCAATGTCTGCTGGGAGAACAATGATTTCAGTGTCTGAACTGAGGTCCTTGATGGCTTTCTTTCTTTTTTTAGTTATGTTGCTGGATGGTGGTTTTGCCTTGTGCAGAATCCTTGCTTTTTCTCCTCTTATCTCTTCCTCCTCTGGGAGATGGTGGAGGGTGGATTCAACCTGGGCAATGATGTCTTCAACTGGGATTCTGGTGGTGGTAACCATAAAATTGCCTCCTTTGGCTAGGATGGATGTTTCTTCTTTTGAAAGTTGCCTTTCTGTCAGATTGATGATGGTTCTTGATGTGTCAGTGAGGATTTCAGCTGGTGCTTATGGCATTTGTTGAATTTTTGTTTCTTTCTTTTGGTGTGGTCTGCCATATCTTTTTCCATTTTTCTGTAGGTGAGGCTGTCAGTTTCATCTCATGATGTTTTGTATGATCACAGTGTTCTGGTTAGCAATCTCTCAGCTATATTCTAGGTATTAATGGTTCTTTAATCATTTTCAGTGGCAGTCTCATGCCTAAGTCATTGCAGCAATACAAGTAGGAAGGTTATCAGAGTATGGCTGGCCAAAATAGGACTATTCCTGTCAAGGAACAGTTTCACCAGCTAAACTTGCAAAAGATGTTCAAGAGCACAGAAGCCACTTGAACCTCTTGAGACAATGAGCATTCCCAAATTATAAACCTGATTCTTTGGGGCCATGCCATTTCTGCACAACTGATTGAACACTGCTTACATTGAGCAGATGAATCATTACCAAAAATGTCTCAGTCTTGACAGGGAACCAGCATCGTGTGGTGGTTTGAGTGTTGTACTGAGACTCCAGGAGATCAGGATTCCAATTGTGGGTCAACCATGGAAACTCACTGGGTGACCTTGGGTAAGACACACTCTCTCTCAGTCTCAGAGGAAGGCAAAGGCAAAGCTCTCTTGGAAGAAATCTTGTCAAGAAAATCCTGTGGGAGGTTTACCTTAGGATTGCCATAACTCAGACACAACTTAAAGGCACACAACAACAAACCTCAGTTTTGCTTGGGTTGAACTTTAGTTTACCAGCCTTAGATCAGCCTACTATTGCATCTAGGCACTGCTTTACTATTCACAACCCCTCACTTGTATTACATGCAAAGGAGAAATATTAAGGTTGGGTGTTTGCATACTTTTGACTCTTCTCTTCTGATATCTGAATGACTTTTCTCAGTCATATCATGTAGACATTAAAAAGGGTGGGGGTTACAAGTGAAACCTGAACTCATAGCAAAAATACCAAATGGTCCAGCAGAAATCCCACAGCACCACTTCCTAGAACTGGTCAAGCAAAAAGAAGTGGAATATAGAGTGTAGGAAGCAGGGGCCCTTTCACACTGTGTAACTAGCATTATGACTCCACTTCAGCTGTCATGACAATATCCTAAAGATTACTGGGACGGGCAGTGGAGGGAGACACCTTATGACAATCTTCAGCCAGGACGCAATT